>NC_090760.1:51486036-51518536 GCF_036898095.1 Palaemon carinicauda | reverse complement strand
GTTAATCTGGCATAGATTAACCATACGATTTTATTATCTGGAAGGCTACAACAATTTGGGGTGCGGGAAATACAAGGATGTGTCTTTCCTTTCCTTTCCGTTTTGTTATGCTACTGTGCATATCCAGTGATACGTAGTTCACTTGATACTCATGGAAATTTCTTCTCTCTACAGGAGGACCATCCGTAGTGTGGATGTGTTTTCTGCAACGTCCGCAGTAGGACTTCTGCGGACATGGTTTTGAAGGAGGCGTGTGGCATGCGCTGTCTCCACGGATGTTCTCCGGTATTGGGTCCCCCAGGTATGTTTCATATGCACTAACCTATCTATTGAGGCTTTTTCTTTTCGTTTCGCTCAAAATCCGTTTTTGTCTCCCCTACAACGGTGGATTCAAGGGATATAGCTAGGGAGAAGCTTCGTACCTGGGTGAGGGGCTTTCAGAAGATCACCTCTGGACCTTATCTTCCAAATGAGAAGATGAGGGCTTTCTTTTTCCCTAGGGCATCAACTGTTACAGTGATTCCCCAACCTCAAGAGGAGGTCCCCTTAATTCAGATCCCATGGATGCTGAAGTCGCGGTCGCCTTGCTTAGCATCCAGTTGGACGACAGGATGCCAGACGTGTCCGAACGTCTGGAGGAAGACCTCCTGGCAGAAGGCCAGGATGAAGTTTGAGCTCCGGACAAGGTAGCGGAAGAGGCCGAGAGAGGTTGGCTGCTCCGGTTCAGGTCCTTGAACCTGGTCCCTCAACATTGTCTGCTCTCGCAGTAGAGCAGGCCCTCCCTCCATTGTTGGCTTGATCCAACAAAGGCAGAGGGAGAAGAATGGGAAGGCAGCTGCATTGTAACTGCAGGGGCATATCCGGACTGCTATGTCCGGTTGAAGGAGGTACCAGCTTCAAAGGAAGAGAGGGGCTTCATAAACTCAAAGGTAGCTGTATTTGAGTAAGAGGCTCCCTTCCTTTGTGTCCTCTCCTGCCACAGCCTTCCCCTTTTTCGCTGAAAGGGTTTGCGGCGGTTTTGAAAACATTCGAGGCTGGCAAGCCTTTCCCCTCCCTGGTGGAGTGTAAACCCTTGTTGCTGGCCTTTAGAAAGGAAGATTTAGTAAGCAAAACAAGGACTGGAAGGACGTCCATCTTACCTTCTCAGTCCAGATGTGGGAGGCGGATTTTGCCGGATGCCGGTTCGGCGAGATCCTCTCTAAGCTGTCTGGCTTTCTTTTGCGGAGAGAACTCGAGACAAAAGAAAGACTGGCTGCCTCTTTGTCTCTTCAGTCCACTTTTGAGACGATGACAAGTGACCCCAAGGTCCATGAAATGTTCATGGTTGTGATCAAGGCTCATCTGGCCACTGTGACGAAGGATCTTTACAGCTCCGTCAGGGCGAAGAGAACCTGTATGGGAGTTCGTGTTCGCCCGGGCTACGATGAGGCACGAGCCAAGGAAACTAATCTCCTCCAACAGTTGGGACAAAGACCTTTTCCCTAGTGAATCGGTCAAAAAGGTTGATAAGGTTGATCTTCTCCAGGAGTGGGGCCTGTCTACCAAGAGAAATTCTTCCCCGGATGGGGTCCCCAACCTTTGAGGAAGACTAAAAGGATTAGGATACTTTCTCGGCCAGCTAAGTCAAGTAGACAACAGCAGCAACGGCATTTGCTGATGCCCTCAGTGCCCCAGATGGTGGCAAAAACCCCGACCACACTTCAGTGGGTTCCCCAATTCGTGTCGACACAGTCTCCGGCATTCAACCCATCGTTCGAAGGTCAGTCAACTGCCTGTCGAACAAGCCTAGAGGAGCAGCCAGAAGTTTGTCTAGGCACCCCTTAAGGAGAAGGGGTTTCATGGGTGGTCGCGGTCAGAGAAGCAAGGCCTCAGGACAACAGTCCGAGCGAGATGATATTGGTAGAAGGGAGTGTCCAACGCTTTTGGGATCGGTGGACCTTCGATCCCTGGGTCCACAGCCTACTCAAGAAGGGACTAGGCTAGAGCTGGTACAGCACTCCATCCCCATACCCTCGGCGTTTTTCCGATACTCCACCCCCGTTCTGGAGGAGTTCATTCAAGAACTGTTAGAGGAAAAGTGATCCGAAGGGTAAAGTCCATCTAATTCCAAGGGAGGCTGTTTTGTGTTCCCAAGAAGGACTCGGAAAACTCGGAGTCATTCTGGACTTGTCGCCACTTAACAAGTTCATAGCGAACTACAGGTTCAAGATGCTAACAATGCAACACATAAGGACCTTACTGCCCAAGAGGGCATTTACCGCCTCTATAGTTTTGTCACACGCCTATCGGCACGTTCCAATCTATTGTCGATTCTCCTCTTACCTAAGGTTAAGGCTACAACGAAGACGATACGCCTTCAGAGCCATGCCTCTCGGGCTAAAAATAGCCCCAAGGATTTTCACGATGCTTGCGAACTTAGTTCTCAGTCAATTACGCCTAAAGGGAATACAGGTAGTAGCCTACCTGGATTTTTGGCTGGTGTGGGCAGCATCCAGGACAGAATGCTTGTAAGCTTCCCTGTATGTGATCCATTTCCTAGATTATCTAGGCTTCAAGATCAACAGGAAAAGTCTCAACTTTCTCCATCTCTAAGTTCCGGTGGGTGTGAATCCACTGGGACCTAATGTCACACCGTTTTCTCCGTCATGGCGGAGAAAAGAAAGGAGATAGCTGGTTCTGTCAAGAAACTTCTAGATTCCGTATGGATATCAGATGCGAACTGGAGAGTGTACTGGGGTCTCTCCAGTTTACTTCGGTGACAGACCCGGTGCTAAGAGCACAGCTAAAGGATGCAACCGGAGATTGGAGTAGTTATGCATCAGATGCGCGAAGAGATCTAAGAAGACCAGTTCCGCTTCGTCGAAATACTCTTCTCAGGCCTTGGTCCCAAGCCAGACTCCTTAGGAAGTCGGTTCTTCTTCATCCACCTCCCCTGTCGGTGACGAGTCACCCAGACGCCTCGAAGGAGGGATGGGGAGTTCACTCTCATCAGAAAAAGGCCCATTTTCTAGAGACTATGACAGTCCTTCTTTCCTTAAAGAAAGTCTCCCCGCATCGCTCGATCCACATTAGGTTGGTGCTGGACAGCGGGGGAGTTGTGAGATGCTTGAATCGACAAGGATCAGGGTCACCACCTCTCAACCAGGTGATGTTGGCCATCTTCCGATTTGGGGGAAGAAGAAATGGTACCTGTCAGCAGTTCACCTTCAAGGAGTCCGCAATGTGACAGCGGACGCTCTATCCAGGTTCACACCGATAGAGTCGGAATGGTCCCTAGACGCAGGACCATTCTCTTTCATTCTGAGTCAAGTCCCAGAACTGCGGCTAGACCTCTTTGCGACGAAAGACAACAAGAAGTTGCCCCTGTATGTGTCCCCGTACGAGGACCCCTTGGCGGAAGCAGTGGACGCGATGTCCCTCGACTGGAACAGATGGTTCAGGATTTATCTGTTCCCTCCTCAAAACCTTCTGTTGAGGGTCCTCAACAAACTGAGATCATTTAAGGGAGTAGCGGCAGTAGTGGCCCACAAGTAGCCGAACAGTGTGGGGTTCCCTCTGGCATTGGAACTACGATTGGAGTTTCGACCGCTACCAGATCCAGTTCTGACCCCGTGAGTCCAGAAGTCAATTGTCTGCGCTTCATTACAGAAAACCCGGACCCAGCAGCTCATGATTTTCTTTCCTTAACAGGTGAGAAAGTGTTTCGGGATTTCGAAAGCCAGCATAGACTTCCTAGAGGATTATAAGTGCAAACCTTTTAAAAGGCAATATAAGTCATCTTGGAGAGAATGGGTAGCCCTTGTCAGACGAAGATTCCGCAGGAGATCACGACGGACTTCTGCTTATCTTTCTTCATCCATCTCCATGGTTATGGATCGGTAACTAACACGATTTTAACATGTAGGTCTGCTTTGACAAGACCTATTCTATATGCCTTCCAGGTCGACCTCGCTAACGAGATCTTTTATAAAAGTTCCGAAAGCCTGCGCTAGGCTCAGACCTTTAGCACCTCCAAAGCCCAATTCATGGCCTTTAGAAAAGTTCTTCATTTTGCTTCGCTGTTGAACAATAAGGAGTGTGCGTTAAAGGATTTGACCCATAAGTTATCCTCCTTTTTGCACTTGCGTCCGGGGCCAGGGTTAGTGAGATCATACCCCTCTCGAGAGAGGAAGGTTGTGTTCAGTTCCTGGATGGGTGAACTGAACCTATTTCCGGATCCTACGTTTCTCACCAAGAACGAGTTACCCACCATCAGGTGGGGTCCCTGAAGAATCTGCCCTCTGAAAGAAGATGCATCTCTATGTCCAGTAGAATGCCTAAAGGTCTATCTTCGTAGAACTTCAGACTTCAATGGTGGCCATCTGGCCAGGGAGAAACGTCAGGCTCAAAATTTATTACTGAAACAACTCAGGGCGAAAATCACATATCTTATTCGCAGAGCGGATCCTGACTGTTCACCCACAGGTCACGATCCGAGGAAAGTTGCTTCATCCTTAAACTTCTTTAGTTGTAGGGATTTTGGACATCTTCGTTCGTACACTGGCTGGAAGTCTTCCAGAGTGTTCTTTCATCACTATGCGAAGCAAGTGCAGCAACTAAGAGGTTCTGTGGTAGCAGTGGGTTGCGTCGTTAACCCTGCTGAATGTAATTAAATTTGGCTAATCTTTCCAGCAATTATAACAACTATAGAACAATTGAACACACCCTTTTGCTTTCATATATAAACCGTCACTCTCCACTGTAATTCTCACTTTTACCTTACATCCTGAAGAGGGTCGATGTTTATTGACCGAAATATAGTGTGATTTATTCATATTTCCTGTTTCTTTTATGGGCCTTTTTGAAAAAACACATATATATATATATATATATATGCATATATATATATATATATGCATATATATTATATATATATATATGTAGATATATATATATATATATATATATCTACATATATATATATATATATATATTATATATATATATATATATATATATTTATATATATATATATATATATATATGCACATATATATATATATATATATAGATATATATATATATATATATATAAATATATATATATATATATATATATATTATGCATATATATATATATATATATATGTATATATATATATATATATATATGTATATATATATATATATATATATATATAATCCCACACTTATTGATGTAAACGGTTTTTGTTAGATTTTGCCAGTCATCTCTATCTTCAGCTTTTAAATCAAGTTTTCTCCAATAATTATCTCCTACACCACGTTTAATAGTGTAGGCTTGGGTCTTTTAACTATTCTTTTGCCTTGTGGAGCACAGTTAAAACTTTGATAAAAAAAATCTCCCTTGGGAGTGGGAAGAGCATGCTCAAACTCTGTCCATCTACCCAGGGAATAATTTCATCCCCATATGGCATTTGAGTCAACCCTTATAATCTAAATCAAAATCCTGCCCTGCCATTTAATTCCTTATATTTTTCTGGCCGTTTTGTTCTGAAATATACAAAATCTGTAGGATATTATTCCACTCTCATACTACGAGCCTTGTCCCTACAGGAAAACCGATCTCACTAAACTTTTTTATAACCAAATTTTTATTTGTAATTTAAGGCTAATTGAATTTCGAAATATTACTTATCTTAGCCATTCTCAGCTTTTTCTTATATTATAAACTTCGAATAAACTAAAAAATTCTAAAGATTCTATTTTTAGATTATAGTTCCTGAATGTATAGGTAATTCCTAATCATTTGTCCATTCTTCTTCAATTGATATTTCATCTTCCACTGCATATATCGTTTTAATCATCTCTGTCTTTCTTCAATTCATCTTCAGTCAAAGCTCGTGTGATATATCATGCATTTTGGTAAGCTAGCTTAGCAAGTCTTTTGGTGTTCTGCTCATGTGATATATCAAGCATTCTGGTATGCTAGCTTTGCAAGTCCTGTGGTGTTTTTCAAATAATGACAGTATAATCGGCATATGTAAGCTAATTTTCGGTTATCAATTCATTCCAATCCTTCTCGTCATCCCTAACTATTCACTGTATTAACAATTCCGTGAGGAGGATAAACAAAATGGGTGACAACATATTCCGATGGTGTAGTCCACTCTTCACTTGAATTTCTAATGATCGGACTCCATTAACATTATTTTTTTCTTGATAACGCAGGACTCTCCAAAAATTGGCCAAAGCCAAAAGACAACGACGTATTCTTAGTCAACAAATGCATTCAATAGCCGATTTCTAAAGCTAGATATTGCTGTACTAGATGTCTGAAAATGAAAAATTTGCTAAGGACATCTCGTTTCAAAATATTGCTTGTTCATCTCTCACCTTTTCATCAATCTTTCTCTCTAGTCTTCGTAGGATAAGAATACTTTATATTTCCATGACAACTGACGTAAATGTGAGGCCTCTGTAATTATTCTAATTAATCATGTCTCAATTTTATGCTATTTTACCTACAATCCTGGCTCCAATATATATATATATATATATATATATACATATATATATATATATATATATATATATATTTTGGGCTCAAACCATGTCGTCCTGATGGAAGTTCCTATAGGGTAGCTTCCTAGGGTATATTACAACTATGGCGATATTCCCAGAGAATTTACCTTAAGGTACCAGAATTCTAACTCCTGGAGCGAATATCCCTCGTGAAAGGGATATCGCGACATATCAGAGGACGTATTCTTGACACGCCACATGGCAATCTGCACCCCGAACAGAGATTATATATCGCAGGGGGCAATTGGCAAGAAACGAAATCGGGAAAGAAAAAGGGGGAGCCGCTCCCAAGGCTCCCTATCTCCCGTTTCGTAAGCGTGCCTGGCGCCAATCCTGGCGCCATCTGCATTCCTTTTTGCGTAGCTTAACAACTCAGTGTTTTTTCCTGTGTTTCTCGCAAATCTTGGATTTATTCTGCTTTTCATGGCTTCTCCAACTTCGTCGGCCTCTGATAAGTTGAGTACCATTTCTTTTATGTATAAATGTAGGCTCTTGGTAAATTTTTAAGTGATTAATAGGATTAATCTTTGTTACAAGAGCCGTAGCCTACCGGAGGCGTCATGGAAGCTGTCGCTCGCTAGGTATAAGTTTAGTTAGCCAGAGCGACATTCCCGGTTGTTTTGCTTTAATAAATTTTAGCTATTTAGCGTTACATAGGATTTCCTCTCGTGCTTTAGTATTATTTTGGCGAAGTATTTGCCAACTCTGGTCTACGCTAGGCCATGTAGCCTAGTCATTTGGTCCTAGTACTTTCTGCATGTTTTGGTTTTCCAAGTGTATTAAAATTTTATTGAAGCTTTAGGCTGTTTTTTTATACATTTAAGATTATGTTGAATATTTCCAAGATAGTATACGAGTGAGTTTCGGTGATTTAGGTAATCGATTCTCTTGGTGCCTAGGCTAAGTTGATTATGGTCCCTTAGTATACTTTCTCATACTTCCCGGTTGCTTTCTTTTCTTCGGAGAAGGTATGCAATCCCTTTCCCTCTGTTTAAGCCTTGGGCTTATCCCTAAGTGGTTTATCTGAATTAATTTTCGATAAAACTATACTGGGGTGTTACTGTACCTTCCTGTTCCAGTAAGTCTGGTTCAAAGAGGGACAGAACACCAGAGTTTTTTAGTCTGAGTCTGTGTTTGTCTGGCTTGGGGTAGAGTCTCCCTCGCTGGCCTGACACAGACATAGGAGGCTTAGCCTCCTTAGGTCACTACCGAAGGTTTCTGTACGAGATAATTCCTTCTTTTGTGATCTACCAGACTAGTCCTTGTTGCTGTTCTCGGGGGAGGATAAGTTTCTTTCCCTGGGAGTAGCAACAACTTCCTTGCTTTGGTGCTTTGGGAGCTGACAAGTATTGCTGCCCCCCCCCCCCCCCCTTGGATCTCCCTTAGGCTAAGATGAGTTTCTTGGCCGTTGGTGATCCGTCACTGAAGCAAGGTTGGTAGGACCCTCTTTTGTCCCTTCCCCCTCTATCTCTGTAATGGCCTAGCCATTACACTACTGTACGTCATTCTACATCTGGACCTAGAATAGGTTAGGATGTGGAATTGACTCAGTCCCTTGCCGGCCAACAGAGTCTGCCGGTCGGCAAGGGTCTTCTGTTTTGAGTGCTGCCCGGACCTCCCTTGGTCCCTCATCCATGCCTGCCTGCAGAGTTAGACGGCATTGGTCAGGATGCCTGAATTAGATTCTCCCCTTCCTTATATGCACTATTTCGGATTGCCGGGCTTGGAGGTAGTGTACACTCTTATCCCGGCATCCATTCTGTTCTTCTTCTAGTGCTGTACCCGGCTGCCGGCCTCAAAGGCCGGCAGCCGGGCGGTTGTAGTCCTCTGGCTCTTTTGCTGCCGGCTGGCATCGGTCCTGTACCTTTGCCGGCCGGCTTATGTCAGCCCTTGCCTGCCGGTCGCCAAGAGTGTGGCCGGCAGCCGGGTACTACCTTGTGTAGTGGTCGGTCAGCAGTCATTGCCGACCGGCACATGCATTTGAACCAGCGTTCTGCCGCCTTATAGCTGTTAAGAAGTATACTTTAAAGCTAGTTATGGTGTGTGCCGGCCGCCCGGCACATAACCTCCTATACTGTACCAGTATTCTTCAGTATAACAGATACTGTAAGAAGAAAACTATAGTATGGGTTTTGGTACAGCACTGTGTCTTCTAACACTTTTGTGTTTTCCTGCACAGCCCTTTGCTGTTGCCCTACAGATAGGAAAGTGAGTTCTTTCCTGTCTATTATCCAGGATTTTAAAATCATTGCTTAGGTGTGAGCTCCACCTGTTTCCTCTGGAAACTTTGCATTGGTTATTCTAGAAGAGATTAACCATTCGATTTTATTATTTGGAAGGCTGCAACAATGGGTTGTGAGGGAAGCACAAGTGTGTGTCTTTCCTTTCTGAATTGTTATGCTATACTATGCATATCCAGTGATACATAGTTCACTTGATACTCATGGAAATGTCTTCTCTTTACAGAAGGATCCTCCGAAGTGCGGATGTGTTTTCTGCAACGTCCGCAGCAAAAACCTCTGCGGACATGAGTTTTGTAGGAGACACGAAGCATGCGCTGTCTCCAAGGATGATCTCCGGTATTGGGACCCTCAGGAATGTACTCTGTGCACTAACCCGATTACTGAGGCCTTTGATTCCCCTAGCACGGCGGAATCAAGGGATATAGCAAGAGAGAAGCTTCGTACCTGGGTAAGGGGCTTCCAAAAGAACACCTCTGGACCTTATCTTCCAAGTGAGAAGATGAGGGCGTATCTTTTCCCTAAGGCGTCATCTGTTGCAGTGATTCCCCAGCCTCAAGAGGAGATTCCCCAAGTTCAGATCCAGGTGGATGCTGAAGTCGCGGTCGCGATGCAAGACATCCAGTTAGATGACAGGATGTCTGACGTGGACGAGCGTCTGGAGGAAGACCTCCTGGCAGAAGCCCAGGATGAAGTTCAAGCCCCAGACGTTGTAGAGGAATAGGTCGACGAGGTGTCGGCTACTCCGGTTCAGATTCCGGAGCCTATTCCCTCAACATCGGCCGGTCTCCCAGTAGAGCTGGGACAGGCCCTCTCTTCTATTGTTGGAATGATCCAAAAAATGCAGAAGGAGAATCAGGAGAAGGCGGCTGCAATTGAACTGCGGACGCAGTGCCTTGCAGAATCTCATGGGCCCCAGAAAAGGCTCAATGTGATAGACCTTCCCTTTTGCTCAGATGCTAACCCATGATGATATGCTGAGGACATGCCGATGACGACTGGAAAGATCGTCATCTCGGATAAGCTGGGCTCAGTTCCCCTAGAGGAGCTGGAATTCTGCCCAGCAAGGCATCATATCCGGACTGTTATGTCCGGCTGAGGAAGGAACCAGCTTCAAAGGAGGAGACAGAGCCGAAGGAGGTCATAGTGATGGACCATGCTAAGGCTCAAGCTCTACTTTCATTCTCGATGAAAGAGAGGGGCTTCTCTAACTCAAAGGTAGCTGCATTGAGCAAGAAGCTCCCTTCCTTTGTGTCTTCGCCTGCTAGAGCCTTCCCCTTTTTACAGAAAGGGTTTCTGGCTGTACTAAAAGCATTCGAGGCCGGCAAGTCTTGCCCCTCCCTAGAGGAGTGTAAACCCTTGTCGCTGGCCCTGCCTATGGACCACAAAGACTGGAAGGACGTCCATCTTACGTTCTCAGTTGGAAAGTTGGAGGCTGATATTGCCGGACGTCAGTTCGGCAAGGACCTCCCTAAGCTGTCTGACTTTCTTTTGCGAAGTGAGTTCGATACAAAAGAAAGACTGACTGCCTCAATGTCTCTTCAGACTACTCTCGAGACGATGGCAAGTGACCCCAAAGTCCATTAAATGTTCATGGTAGTGGCCAAGTCTCATCTGGCCACAGTGACGAAGGACCTTTATGGCTTCGTCAAGGCAAGGAGAGCTTGTAGGGAGTTCTTGTTCACCTCGGCTACGGTGAGGCACGAGCCAAGGAAACTAATCTCCTCCAACATTTGGGGAAAAGACCTTTTCCCTACCAATTTGGTCAAAGAAGTTGTTGATAAGGCCGCCTTGGAGAATAGAAACCTTCTCCAGAAGTGGGGCCTGGCTATCAAAAGAAAGTCTTCCCCGGATAAGGGTCCTCAACCAAAGAGGAAGACAATGAGGACTAGGCTACCGTCTCGGCCAGCCAAGCCTTTTAGACAGCAACAGCAACTGCAATTGCCATTGCCTCCAGTGCCCCAGATGGTGGCACAAACCCCGACCACTTTTCACTGGGTACCCCAGGCTGTGTCGACACAGTCCACGGCATTCACACCAACGTTCGAAGGGCAGTGTTCTTCCTTTCGAGCAAAGCCTGGAGGAGCAGCCAAAGGGTCATCTAGGCACCCCTCAAGGGGAAGGGGATTCAGGGGTGGTCGTGGTCAGGGAGGCAAGACCTCAGGACGGCAGTCCAAGTGAGATGATACCGGTAGGAGGGAGACTTCTGAAATTTGGGATCGATGGACCTTCGATCCCTGGGCCCACAGCCTACTCAAGAATGGACTGGGCTGGAGCTGGTACAGCACTCCACCCCCGTGTCTTGGGTTTTTCCAACACTCCACCCCCGTTCTGGAGGAGTACGTTCAAGAACTGCTGGACTTGTCGCCACTCAACAAGTTCATAGTGAATTGCAAATTCAAAATGCTAACACTGCAACACATAAGGACCTTACTGCTCAAGAGGGCATATTCCGTCTCTATAGACTTGTCAGACGCCTATTGGCACATTCCAATCAGCCGTCGACTCTCCCCCTACCAAGGGTTCAGGCTACAACGAAGACTATACGCCTTCAGAGCCATGCCATTCAGGCTAAACATAGCCCCAAGGATTTTCACGAAGCTTGCGAGCGCAGCTCTCAAACAATTACACCTAAAGGGAATTCAGGTAGTAGCCTACCTGGACGACTGGTTGGTGTGGGCAGCATCCGAGACAGAATGCTTGCAAGCTTCCAGTCAAGTGATCCAGTTCCTAGAGTACCTAGGCTTCAAGATCAAGAGAAAAAAGTCTCGACTTTCTCCATCTCAAAATTTCCAGTGGCTGGGAGTCCACTGGGACCTTTTGTCACACCGTTTCTCCATCCCGGCGAAGAAAAGGAAGGAGATAGCGGGTTCTGTCAAGAGACTTCTAGATTCCGAAAGGATATCAAGACGCGAACAGGAGAGGGTACTGGGCTCTCTCCAGTTTGTTTCGGTGACAGACCCAGTGCTAAGAGCACAGCTAAAGGATGCAACCGGAGTTTGGAGAAGTTATGCATCAAACGCGCGAAGAGATCTGAGAAGACCAGTTCCGCTTTGGCTACGTACTCTTCTCAGGCCTTGGTCCCAAGCCAGACATCTAAAGAAGTCGGTTCTTCTTCAGCCACCTCCCCCGTCGGTGACGATTCACTCAGACGCCTCAAAGGAGGGATGGGGAGGTCACTCTCATCGGAAAAAAGTCCAGGGGACTTGGTCCAAGCTATTCAAGCTATGGCAGTGCTCCTTACCTTAATGAAAGTCTCCCCGCGTCACTCGATCCACATAAGGTTGGTGATGGACAGCGAGGTAGTTGTGAGATGCTTGAATCGACAAGGATCAAGGTCACCACCTCTCAACCAGGTGATGTTAGCCATTTTCCAATTGGCGGAAAAGAAGAAGTGGTACCTGTCGGCAGTTCACCTTCAAGGACTCCGCAACGTGACAGCGGACGCTCTATCCAGGTTCACACCGATAGAGTCGGAATGGTCCTTAGACGCAGGATCATTCTCCTTCATTCTGAATCAAGTCCCAGAACTGCAGATAGACCTCTTTGCGACGAAAGACAACAAGAAGTTGCCCCTGTATGTGTCCCCGTACGAGGACCCCTTAGCGGAAGCAGTGGACGCAATGTCCCTCGACTGGAACAGATGGTCCAGGATTTATCTGTTCCCTCCTCACAACCTTCTGTTGAGGGTCCTCAACAAACTGAAATCCTTCAAGGGGGTAGCGGCAATAGTGGCCCACAAGTGGCCGAACCGCGTGTGGTTCCTCTTGGCATTGGAACTACAGCTGAAGTTTGTACCGCTACCACATCCAGTTCTGACCCAGCGAGTCCAGAAGTCGACTGTCTGCGCTTCATTACAGAAAACCCGGACCCTGCAGCTCATGATTTTCTCTCCCTAGCGGTGAGAAAGCGTTTCGGGATTTCGAAAGCCAGCATAGACTTCCTAGTGGAATATAAGTGCAAATCTACTAGAAGGCAATATGAGTCATCTTGGAGAAAATGGGTGGCCTTTGTCAAGGCTAAGAATCCGCAGAAGATCTCGACAGACTTCTGCTTATCTTTCTTCATCCACCTCCATGGTCAAGGGATGGCAGCAAACACGATTTCAGCGTGTAAGTCTGCTTTGACAAGACCCATTCTATATGCCTTCCAGGTCGACCTAAGTAACAAGATCTTTAATAAAGTTCCGAAAGCCTGCGCTAGGCTCAGACCTTCAGCACCTCCAAAGCCCATTTCATGGTCTTTAGACAAAGTTCTTCATTTCGCTTCTCTGTTGAGCAATGAAGAGTGTACGTTAAAGGATTTGACACAAAGAATTATTTTCCTATTTGCACTCGCGTCCGGGGCCAGGGTTAGTGAGACCGTAGCCCTCTCGAGAGAGGCATGTCGTGTTCAGTTCCTGGATGGGGGAGAACTGAACCTGTTTCCGGATCCTACGTTTCTCGCCAAGAATGAGTTACCCACCAACAGGTGGGGTCCCTGGAGAATCTGCCCTCTGAAAGAAGATGCATCTCTATGTCCATTAGAATGCCTAAAGGTCTATCTTCATAGAACTTCAGACTTCAGGGGTGGTCAACTATTCAGGGGAGAAACATCAGGCTCAAATTTATCTCTGAATCAACTCAGAGCGAAAATGACATATTTTATTCGCAGAGCGGATCCTGACAGTACACCCGCAGGTCACGATCCGAGGAAAGCTGCCTCATCCTTAAATTTCTTTAATTGTATGGATTTTGAACATCTCCGTTCATACACTGGCTGGAAGTCTTCCAGAGTGTTCTTTCGCCACTCTGCGAAGCAAGTAGAGGAACTAAAGAGATCTGTGGTAGCAGTGGGTCGCGTCGTTATCCCTACTGTTTAACTCTGCGAGGAACAGTGGTTTTAATTGGGACGATTAATTCCAGGGTGAGTGTGTAGGTACATACTGTACTACAAACTAAATGAGGGCACCAAGTGCCCATATAGACTGTTCCTTCTTTCAAAGGTGAACCTAGCATAAGTGCAGACATGTGTGCCGAGCGTTTCTAACGCTAATGTGATTGATTTGTAATACAGACTTTTATGACTTTGATACCTCGGTATCTTTAAAAGTGGCATTTAGTGTTTTTTCCTTCAGATAAACAAGTTCTGTTTACTATCATACTTATGATTAATGTTTTGGGTTATCCTCTTCCTATATATATATATATATATATATATATATATATGTGGTTAACCTGTCTATTTATTGCCTGTCAATAAACTTTTTCTTGAGAACCTTGCGTCTCCTTCACCTGTGTCAATTTATTGGTATAGTTGATCATTCATTCTATGTACCTTATCTGGGATAATTCTAATAGAATTGTTCCTTTATGCAAGCTATGTTGCATTGGTTTTCCTCCTATGCGGATATAAACCTTTGTCCAATACAAGTATTGTGCGGAGAACTGGTCGATATTTCATATTGACGCAGTGGTTCTTTACAAACTATGCTTTACTTAATATAGGGTGACACCACTATATTAGCTTGCTTGGTATTCATACATAAGTATATGTACTCTTCGAGACTTTTCCAGAGTCTAGTAGGACTCTTCCCTGTAGGGGGCAGGAAGCTCTAACATGGTTTATAGTTAGTTGAAATGATGTATAACGGTAACATCTTAGGTCTCTAGGTCTAGTCGACCGGGAAAAATTACCTCCGGGGAGTACGGCATGTTCTGAGAATCCACAGATACAGTAATGCTCTGGTATACTTCCATAAGGACGACATGGCTTGAGCCCAAAAAACGGATTTTGAGCGAAGCGAAAAATCTATTTTTGGGTAAGATGGCCATGTCGTCGTGATGGACCCGCCCTTGCCTTTCTAAGAAAGGGCTGAAGGATACCTCCCTACATACAGTATCTGTAGCACCTCGTGTACGCTACAAGGAATACAGATGGCGCCAGGATTGGCGCCAGGCACGCTTACGAAACGGGAGATAGGGAGCCTTGGGAGCGGCTCCCCCTTTTTCTTTCCCGATTTCGTTTCTTGCTAATTGCCCCCTGCGATACATAATCTCTGTTCGGGGTGCAGATTGCCATGTGGCGTGTCAAGAATACGTCCTCTGATATGTCGCGATATCCCTTTCACGAGGGATATTCGCTCCAGGAGTTAGAATTCTGGTACCTTAAGGTTTAAAGGCCGCTCATGAATGGCAAGGGCAAGGGACAGTGAAATTGCCCTATCGAGTAGGACAATGCGCTAGAGACTGACCATATTATGATCAGCGCCCAAACCCACTCTCCACCCAACCTAGAACAAACAAGGAGGACCAGGCAATGGCTGACGATGACTCAGCAGATAGACCTATAGGCTCTCCCAACTCCCCCCTCCTTAGCTCACAAGGATGGTAAGGTTGCAGCGACCAAAGAAACTGACGAGTTTGAGCGGGACTTCAACCCCAGTCTGATGTTTACCAGTCAGGGACGTTACCATATCATCCACCACAACCTTAACGTCATGGTACAATATCATAAACAGAGGCGCCTAAATTCAAGACATTTGATTATAGGCCTACCATAAGGGAATACTATTTTGCCCATAGGTCTATCTGCTGAGTCATCAGCAGCCATTACCTAGTCCTCCTTGGTCTTAGTTTTGGTAGAGAGGGGTTTGGCCATTGATCATATATATATATATATATATATATGTGTGTGTGTGTGTGTGTGTGTGTGTGTGTGTGTGTGTGTGTGTGTGTGTGTGGTCTGCATCACACAATTTTTTTCTACTTAATTTACGGATTTCGACATATAAAGTGTGAGTAAGATTTACCTCATCTTATTTCAATCAAGGAGAATATGTTCAACAATCTTGTAATAATATATATATATTTTTTTTAAACTATCCTATGATTTATGTTATATCTACTGTATGACTTAGATCTCCTCATATATAATGATATATAGCACTTACTCTCAATTAATAAATAGATATAAAACTTCTATTTCTCCACCAAAAATATTAACGCTCACAGCTCCTAGTTGCTGGTTTGAACCAGTAACTACATCCTATTACATATACTTCCAAACTCTTAAAACGAGCTTTTAAGTTTTTATTTACTATTCACAGTCAGTATAGTATATTATGCAAATATCAATATATCTTCAGTCTATTTCTGACCAACTTTCTAGTTTTAGAAGTTTTTACTGACAACAAATTGTTATATCTACAAATTAAAACTATGCTTCATCTTCAGCATTTTATCTATCATATGTTCTCAAAACTTATCATCTATACCATACATTTGCATCTTTTTCCCCATAACAATAATACTAACTACATTATAATCTATTTTAGGCCACTCTATGTCGTCGATAGTCTTTTCCGCCAATTTATATATCTGTTTTATATATATATATATATATATATATATATATATATATATATACCTCTTGTCCATTTATCAATTTTTTTTTTTTTTCTGATATGCCAACTCTCATCTTCCTTTACCATTCCATTTGCCCTTTGTATTACAATATCAAATAAGATCGTACTGTACACCTTTCATGTCCTCCTGAGGGCTTTTTTAAAGACGTTTGCATTTTTATAAAATAAGTAATAAATGTAAATTATTGGCACTGACATCAGGAATGCTCATCCCATAGCTAATCAAGCAGTTCCTCAACACTTTTCAGGTGGTTTACCTTCCCTGATATACTGTTCATCTTCATCTAAAGAAATTTTCACTTCCTGAGATGGGAATATACTTGACCTCAAGTAGTAAAAACACTTCTGTCTTTTAATGTAGGTAGTAGCCTGGCCAGGGCACCAGCTGCTCATTGAGATAATACCACTAGAGAGTTATTTGATCCTTTGACTGGCCAGACAGTAATGCATTGGATACCTTTCTCTGGTTACGACTTATTTTTTCTTTGCCTTCACAAACACTGAGTTCTTTACAGATTCTCGTCGTTCTTCATACACCCGACAGCAATGAGATTACTAAACACTTCTTCAACTAAGGGGTTAATTGCTGTACTGCAATTATACAGTGTACTTTCCTCTTGGTAAGGGTAGAGGAGACTCTTTAGCCATGGTAAGCAGCTCTTCTAGGAGAAGGACACTCAAAAATTAAACGATTTTTTCCCAGTCCTGGGTAGTGCCAAATCCTCTGTACCATGGTCTTCCCCTGTCTCGGGTTAGAGTTCTCTTGCTTTAGGGTACACTCGGGCACGTTTTTCTATCTTATTTTTCTTATTTCTTCCTCTTGTTTTTCTAAATGGTGTGTTGGGCAGGCTTAATAGAAGGGCCATGGTTGCCTGGCGGTTTATCAAGAGGTGGTCTTTTCCTTATCTGATTCTTTTTCTTTTCTAAACCATCCTTACTGTCCTCCCTTCAGGTAAAGTGGCTATCCTGGAGGGTATTTAGCCTTGCAGGGTGTATCGGCTCCTCCATGTTGACCAGTGTTTCTGACTCTTTACTATAGTCTATGGGTTTGATCAATCACTGCATTTATAATTCTGTACATATTGTTTTTGTAATAATTCTTGTTAATCTAGTTTTTAAGTATGATGTCTCTTTTTTATTACTATTAATTCTTATGCTGTGTGGAGACATTGAGCGAAATCCGGGACCAGTAAGTCCTAGAATTCGTCAATGTCATCTTCTGCATTGCAATATTCGTGGTCTTCATGCAAATATTCATGACCTTACAGTTGCATCCAGACAGTATGATATTCTTTTGTGTTCAGAAACTTCGATTTCTGATATGAGGCACTCATCTGAGCTCCTCGTAACTGGTTTTATGAAGCCAATAATGTTGAAACGTGATGCCATCCCTAGGGCATAGGGAACGGGCGCGTATATTGCGACCGAGTACCCTGCTTCTCATAAGTCCTGCTATGAATGTGGATGTCATGAGATTCAGGTAAAAAAATTTTTTATCTTCGATTGTCTTCTTACCATTATGGCTAAGATACAAGAAGATGCTAGAAAGGCTTCTTTTGTGATTGTTTGTGATTTTAATGCTCACCAGAGGGAGTGGTTAAGTTCTATATCTCCTACCGATCGCCATGGCTTAAGAGCTTTAGACTTTGCCTCTGAATCTGACTGTGAGAAAATCATAAGTGAAGCTACGCACAGGTCTGGTAAATGCTTGGACCTCGTATACACTGACTACCATGGCGTCATAACTAGTAAGCTTGGTTCTCCAGTCGGGACTTCTGATTATTCCTTGATTTCATTAGTAGTGAAGAATGAGGATCCTGTCCCTCATGTATCATTCTCTTGTAAAGTTCATTTGAAATCTCAAGCAGACCGGAATGAGATTTTGCATGTTCTTTTGTTCTTTTATTGGTCACAATTATATAGTGGTGTTAATCCTGTTGTCCCTTTGAATGAGAATCGAGTCAACATAATTGATAGTCGTATTCCTTCTCGCGTGCTAAGGTACGGAGTGAAGTACAAACCATGGTTCAATGATAATGGTAGACATGCTTTTTTTTTTTTGAGAAGCAGGAGGCCTATTGTCTTTGGAAGGGTAGCAGATCAGATTTGACCTGTAATAACTATACTTAGCTTGGAGCTTCTGCTCAGAGAATTTATGCCTCAAGTGAAAAGAAATACAATTTAACCATAAAAGAAACACATTCTGCTACTACAAAGGAGCATAAATGGTGGGCTACCCTTAAATCTGCATTCTTTGGTGTAAATGCAACAGTTCCTCCCTTACTTAGACCATATGGCTCAGTCACTCACTGCCCAAAGGAAAAAGGCAACCAATTCGGCTGATGTTTTTACAGTAAACAGAGTAATAAAAAACTTGAACTTCCTCATTCCTGTTTTCCTGGGGTTAAACTAACTAGTTTAGCTTTTCGAGCTCGTGAAATTAAAGCTCTGTTTATGGACCTTGATGCTTATGGAGGTGTAGACCAAAATAGTATTTGTCCTTTTGTATTTATAAACACTTAATAGGCTCACCTTTCAAGGTATGCCAATCGTAAAAAATATTTCCCAAAAATACACTAATCAAGACACGCTAATGAAATTTTCAGGCATTATTAGCACTATAATACGGCATATCCTCTGTAAGTTTTATCATCCTAGAGGGAAAATAAAGGATTTTATGAATAAAAATGTGAAAATCCGAGCTAGTGACTTAAAAGTTATTTGGTGACCAGTGAGAAACTAATGTCTTGAATTGAAATTTGCTCTGACATTATGTTTGTTTATCCACCTGGAACAAGCACACAAAGTTTTATCAAAATCGAACAGTAAATAAGCACACAGCAAGAAAAAAACGAGCAATAACTTTGGTGAAAGCCCGGCTGGTGATGGAGGGATAGAAATAAATATTCACCAAAAATTAAAATTTCGATTTAGGGAAAAAAATTTCTGTGTTTTTCTAGGTATTATGTCACTTGATGGCCTAAAACATCTAAATATTATATTACTTAAGGCATAAGAGCAGGACAAGCAAAGAAATACACCCCTCTCCCGAAAAAAAAAAAAAAAAAAACGAGAAATTACGATTTTTGTCTGATGACGAAAATCTTGGATATAAAATCATAGTCACCCCTGAGCCCATTTTCTTTGATGTCACTGATATGAGAAAACGACTTTGAACAGTTTTTAAGAGGTAAACTATAAAAATTAGAAAATTACTAATAATATTTCGTATTTTTACTATTAACATAAGGGGGGCGTTGATGACCAGGAGGGGGGGGGGATTATAGAGGCTGGAGATGAATTCTACACAAATCACGGCCTTCTGATAGGCAAAAGGAAGACTTTTAGCAAAGAAAAAAAAATTGGCAAAAATCACCCTCTCATCGTGGAGACAACCCTTAGATTCTTAGCTCCAAATTTATCTGTTATTTTGCGCAAGTTAGCAAGAGGAGAATCTTTTAGCATTTGATGGAGAATTGGTAATGTTACTCATTTATGTAAATGTGTTTGTGGTAGCTCAAGTACGACTGATTACCGCCCAATTTCCATAACTCCCATATTATCTAAAGTTTTTGAACGTCTTTTGGCAAAACGCCTTAATAGGTTTGCTGAAGGTAATCACCTATTCCCAAGTTTCCCATTTAGTTTTCGTAAAGGCCTTGGAGCATGTAATGACCTTACAATCTCCAATGCTATACAGAAATCCCTTGACTTTGGTCAGCAAGTTCGTATGATTGGCCTTGATTTTAGTGCTGCCTTTGACCGTGTTAATCAAGAGGCCCTTGTTTTCAAACCCAAACAATTGGGAGTAAGTTGGTCATATCTTATCATTATTATTGATTTTTTAACCCTTGACAGGTAAACGTGAAGCGTATACACTACTGCCTATAAGCACAAAACCACTTTTTCACTTCTGCTCCGCTTGTGTTCGGCTTCTGAGTGAAAATTTACCCAGCGCCGGTTAGTTAGACCAGAGACACAGCCAAAGGAACAACTGCATTGTCTTCTCTCTTGCCGTTTTTGGAAATTGCCATTTATTTTTTTCCTGGTAGCGTATACGGTAGACGTTTATAAGCTAAGTGACTATGATTGATTTCACAAGTTTTACAACATTGATTACAATAAATTGATTTCTGTGAATAGTGTTTCGATATTTATAGTGAACGTTGATAGATGATTTGAGGATAGGATGCTAATGGTATATTGGATGTAGGATTACCATGTATAGTTTAATTTAAAGATTTCCACATTTCCTTTTCTCTCTGAATTTTTCAGTTTTTAGACTAGGAGGTATATCTTTCAACTAAAAATGCACTGAATGTAGCCCAAAATAGTTAGTATTCATTACTTTCTGTTTTATCTTAATATTTTCTACAATTCTAGCAATAACTCTCGGATATTAAAGGTTACATAGACTGGAATAGTGTAAATAAGAAAGCGGAAAATTCATTATCGGCACTAATTATTTAATTGAAAATTTTTTAAGAAATAGTTACCATATTTATTTCAGGATTTTCATATATCATCTTATTTATCTATTATTCAAATTTTATGTATACAATTTTCAGCAGTCTGAATTTATAATTAGAAAAAAAAAATTTATAACATGTAACTTTTTTTTATTACTAAAAATTTCCCTCTTTTTCTTTTCTTTCCAGATTTTTCTCTTTTCAGCCTAGGAGGTTCATTTTTCAACTGAATATGCCTCAGGGACTCCTTGAAATTACCATTAGGGTGTTTTTATCAAGTAGCAAGGACAAAGGCTCCCAGGGCCCCGAGAGTGGTAGTCTTTCAAAAACAACAAAAGTTTTCAGGTCTCAGTTAATGAAAAATCATTAAGTTACTTCCATGTTTTTTATTGAGTATATCCTAGTCGTAGGTAGCTAGAATTATATGTATAAACAAATTCATAAGTAAAATGCATTACCGGAACTACCAAGTGAAGTTTAAACATGCGGTAGTGTATACGCTACACGTTTACCTGTTAGTTTATCGATTTAGATGTTTACCTGTCCAGGGTTAAGTTATAGATCTCAAAGAGTTATTGTTGATGGGCACCATAGTTAGCATAGGAATGTAATATCTGGTGTTCCACAGGGTAGTGTTCTTGGCCCATTGATTTTCATACTATATACACATGACATGTGGTTTGGCCTAGAAAACCAGCTTCTTGCATATGCATATACTGCTACTCTCTTTGCATCAATTCCATCCCCTGAACGCAGATCTGGGGTAACTGAATCCCATAATAGAGATATAGCTAAAATTAGTGCATGGTGCAAATTATGGGGTATGAAGCTGAATCCTAACAAAATTCAAAGTATGATTGTAAGTAGGTCAAGGACGGTGGCTCCTCAACATCCGGATCTCAGTATTGATAATGTCTCTTTAAAGTTATATGACTTTTAAAATTTTGAGTGTGATTCTCGGCAGAAAATTTACTTTTGAGAAACACATTAGGTCAGTGTCTTCTTCAATTGCACACAAAATGGGCTTATTGAGAAAGTCTTTCAAGATTTTCGATGATCAATCTATTCTGAAGAAGTGTTTTAATTCGTTCATTGTTCTCCTGTCTGGTCTTCCGCTGTTGATTCTCATCTTGATGTTTTGGGCAGAAACTTACGATCTATTAAATTCCTTATTCCTGATCTAGATATTAATCTTTGGCGCTGTCGTTTAATTACTTCATTATGCATGCTGCATGAGATTTTTCATAACTCTGACCATCCTTTACATTCAAATCTTCCTGGAAAATTCCATCGTGTTTGTAATACTAGGCAGGCAGTTAATTCTAATAGTCAAGCCTTTTCCATCATGAGAATCAATACTAAACAATATTCTAGAAGTTTTATTCCAGCTATGACCAAGCTGTGGAATGATGATCCTAATCGGGTGGTTGAATCGGTAGAACTTCAAAAGTTCAAAGTTGGAGAAAATGTTTTTATGCTGAACAGGTTGACATAAGTCTTTTTATAGTTTATATATGATATATCTGTTTTGACGTTGTTACGGTCTTTTGAATGATTTATTATTAATTTGTTCTTATCATTTATTTATTTATTTTCTTACTTCCTTTCCTTACTGTGCTATTTTTCCCTATTGGAGCCCTTGGGATTATAGTATTCTGCTTTTCCAACTCGGGTTGTACTGTTCTGGTATGGAATGAAGTAGATCAGTATCCAACTAAATAGGAATTCATAAATCATATCTTATGATATATAGGTGACATATAAGGTATGTAGGTTGCAGTAATAGTTGTGTTCTGCTCACAAAAAGTATTCATATGTGGTGTAGTGTCTAAAGTATGAAATTAACACCTAATCTTTTTTTATAATCCCTTCATTTATTGAAGACTTTTTTTTTTATTTTTTCCATCCACTTGCTTAAGTGTATTTTTCTTTATTTGTTCACATCATAATCGTATAAGTAAAAATAATTTTTTCGCCATAAAAATCTATCATACTCCATAAAGAATCCAAAAGATGTTAACGCGACCTTACTCCTGTGTATTCCTAATTTTAACCACTTATTCGCTAACCTTGTTTCTCGATTTCCAACGTCTATTCACTAGATACTTCAACTTCGGTGATTATAAAAAGTTCAAACCTTTACAGGAAAAGAGAGAGAGAGAGAGAGAGAGAGAGAGAGAGAGAGAGAGAGAGAGAGAGAGAGAGAGAGAGAGAGAGAGATTTTAAAGTAGTGTTACCCAAGCCATATCTTGTGCAACGATACAAAGTTAATAGTTAACGATTTAAAGTAGTTACCGAAATATAACTAAGGCTACAAAGATTATATAACAAATAAAATATGATGCGAGTAACCTGATGATAACAAGTTTTCATTATAGTAACCAATAAATGGAATATAACAATGTGCATATGAGGGTTAAAAAGAAATATCCACACACCAGAATGCTCATATATTGATGGTATATTAATGACAGAGGCCACCAAAATAGAAATCGCCAAAATACTATTACCTAATGAGGAAAAGAGGCCACGTGCACATCATCATAAACTTCTGGCTTGAGTCCTTCTAATCTGAAGAAGACAGTTTTAAATCATAGGTCCCCTTTGACGAAACCAGGCCGCTACTGCTTTGCTGGGATGTGAGGATGGTGGTGAGGGGCATGAATGAGGACGGATTATATAGATCCAAGTAAGTAGAACTCTGTCCTATCATTCACCAAAGTAGTTTTAGGTAGAATTGGTGTGTTTCAGTTGCGCTATCGTACACGTGTCCTTTACATTTAAAAAGGTATAGTTAGAGATGCATGAGACTTTTAGATCAACCCCAGCTTAAGGGGACATGTAGGATTGTAAATCAAGATTAATCCTTCTACCTCCCTGTAGAATCAAAGGTCTTTAACAGTGTTGTAGAAGAATATTCCTCAAATTAGAACTAACTATTTGACATATACAATAATTTTATGGCATTGGATAAAATCAGGAGAGAATGTGAGTGATGGAACCTAAATCTCCTGATGAACACGGACTTGCAAAATAGTAGACATACTCAATATGTATATATATATATATATATATATATATATATATATATATATATATATATATATATATATATATATATATATACATACATATATATATATATATATATATATATATATATATATATATATATATATATATATATATATATATATATATATATATATATATATATATATGTAATGTGTGTAAAATTACATGATTAAATCCATGACCCAAGAGGTCAATGTAGAAGTTAGGAGGAGTGTGAAAACGCTAAGTCTATCATAAGCAGGATGCGAAAGTCAAGACCAAGCGAAACATTTGTAATGTAACATTTTCTATGAAGAGTAAACACAAAACAAACCGTGAGAAGAGTTGTGTCTGACCGGATGCAGGTGACTTCCTGTATTAATGTTGTGTTTACATATATCATTAAATGCTGAGATAACTAACTATACGTTATCATCAATATTGATAAACCCAAGCTAAGTACATTTCTTTATTCATTTCAGTTTTAGACAGTGAAGTATAGTTATCTCGAGTCGATCGTCCGTTATTGCTGAGGTGAGTTGTTTGCTAATCTTCATTTTTTCTTTCAGTAAAGGAAACTGTATTCAACTTCGAATTCTGGTCTAGAATTTTTTTTTCTCTGTGCTAATTCCGTTTTGTTTCAGAAGTTCTCGGGAAATATCTTTATATTAGTATCATTGTATTTCGGGATTGTAATAATTTTTATTGAATAGTGTTAATGCGTTTTCGCAATGGACGTCTGTATTCATATAGAGATTTTGATAGGATTGCAAGGAATCGAAGAGATAAAAAACAAGGTAAAGTCAACTTGACACCTCCTGTAAGTCCAAGTAACCCCACCTCCGGCCCGAGTAACGCCATCCCTGCTCCCATTGTTACGTTAGTTAATGCACGATCAGCTATTCTTCCTTTTCAAGGTCGAGTCAATATCTTCTTACCTCAGAATGTTGAGTAGTGGATTTCTTCCGTCAACGCCCATTCAAATGCTAAACAAATTATAGACCGATTTGTACCATTACAAGAAGCTAAAAGTTTTATAGACATTTCTAAAGGAGATGCGAGTGCGTATTTGAGGGGAGTTTCGTTTCAAGCGGCAGTTACATGGGACGATTTCAAAGTTAGGCTACGTGCGGTCTATGGCGGTTAGGAAGCCTTGGATGTAGTTTGGATGAAATTAATGTAAATTCAGTTTGTACTGGATTGGAAGCAGCCACTATAATAATCAATAGGGTGGCTAAAGAATGTAAATTATTAAATGGGAGACAGCAGGATCAAAATGAATGGGATCAGAATTACCCAAGGTGGAAAAGGATATTTGAAAAGGTTGATCCAAAAATTATTTGGAAGTCAATTAACTGGAAAGGGAATATAATGAATAATGATGACAGTACTCAACCGGGTGACGTTCATTTCAAATTACATTTCGAAAGGCTCTTTAATCCTGATCCTAATCTTGCAAACAATATCCAACCACTCGATATATTTTCGTCACCTAACATTCCTATATTAGACGACCCATTCACTTATCAAGAGATAGATATGACAGTGAAAAAAATTAATAAGGGGAAAAGCTATGTTGGTGTGTGCCCTGGTATATTGTCGCTTTTGCCAATGACTTGGCTGAGCTTTTTCCATACCATTTGTAACTTTTTATTTTGTAATTTTATTTAACCTTTTGCTTGGTGTCATGACAGGTTAGTTACACTCTTCAAATCAGGTAATAGAATGGAATGTGGGAATTACAGGGGCATAAGCATAATGAACACTTTCGCAAAATTTTATGATGCACTGTTGGTGAGACGTTTAAATCTGTGGGCTGCTATAGATAAATGTCAGGCTGGAGCCCAAAAGGGTAGAGGGTGTATCGAACAAACATTATCTTTGAGGCTTATGATGGACTACGCAATTTTTAAGAAAAAGAAGCTGTATGTTGTATATGTAGATTTTAGTAAAGCATACGACCGTGTTCCAAGAGATAAGTTAATTGAGTGCCTAAAAGAGAAAGGTTGTGGTAAGACTATGTTAATGGCCATTCATAAGATCTATGCTTGTACTAAAAGTGTCTTGAAATCAGCTGTGATTATATCTACTGTTGGAATACGTCAGGGTGCTCCAACAAGCTGTTTATTATTTACTATCTACCTAGACAAAAAGGTTAAAATGATAAAAGAGGGAATTGGCAGAGATGGGTTTTTAGGGACAATGCATACGCTATTATTGATGGATGACACAGTTATTTTAAGTACATCAAGAGAAAAGTGTTTTCAGAAAATTGGGATTATGTTGGATTACTGTAACTTATATGGGATGATTGTTAACGAAAAAAGACTAAGTTTTTTGTAGTAAATGGAAATGCAAGAGATAAAGAGTCTCTAGTCATAAATAGTGTTAAGATAGACCATTGTGAAAAATATTTGTATCTTGGTGCATGGTTTACGGGCGATGGCAAAATGCAATCAGTGCTCAAACAACATGAAATTGAAAATGCAAAGACCATTAACAAGTTCTCATTATTTTGTTATAACAATACAACTATGCCATATGCATATAAAGTCAAAGTGTTCAAAGCAGTGTTAGGAGCCTCACTACTTTATAGTGCAGAGAGTTGGCTTACAAACAACGTAACATGTATGGAGAGGATATACAACCAGGCTGTTAGATGCTTATTGGGGGTCAGAAATAATACGCCTATGACATTGTGCTTAGTGGAGAGTGGCCTTGAGTCTTTTATTCGTGAAGTTCAAGTAAGAAGGAAACGTTTTTTTAGAAAAGAAAATGGTGAACATTGATATGGAAGAACCGTTCCACTATATTTATGAAATTTGCAGAAGTGAAAATACACCCGGTTACAGATTTTTTAATTCTTTTCTAGTTGATAACATCATCAGGTTAAGCCTTGACCAAATGAAAAATGAAATCCGGAATAAACCTGAAACAGCAACAAAATATTATACGTACAGAGAAATTTTAAATAGATCCTTGCAAAGGCATAGCGTGTACAGTGAAAATGTTTATGTACCAGACTATATAAGAATTGCCTTCACTAGATTGCGTTTAATGTCCCATGACCTAAAAATAGAGACGGGAAGGTGGAGTAGAACTCCTAGGGAGTTGCGAGTGTGTAATTGCGATTCACAGACAGTACAGAATGAAGTGCATGTCCTAATTGAATGTACAATGTCACGATCGAAGAGGCAGAAATTTAGTAATCTTAATTATACGAACATAGATGCACTGTTTGGAGAAGAAAACCACGTAATTGACCTGTGCCAGTATATATTTGAAGTGTTAAAGATTTATAATTAAAAATTTGTTTTGTTTTGGTGTTGATTTATGAGGGGTTTGTTGTGATGGTTGATTAATAGCCTTATATTTCTTTATGGAAGAAAATATAATTTTTCTGGACAAAATATTTTATAATGTAATGGGGAAAATGTATAATTGTTACAGAATAAAACCCACTGTTTTGTGTAAACTAAATATAATTATTGTACTACAATGTATATAAAATTTTGTCAATAAAGAATAAATATATAAATAATAGTTTTAACATTAAGAAATACACTTAATCAAGCTACTATGACTCGGCTTAATGTTATAGAGAGAGCAGCTCTCATTGCCGCTAGGCTAAAAGAGTATCAAGATATTTTAGGTAATTCCACTTGGGTTACTAGAGATAACATCTTCGTGAAAGATTTCTTATGATTAATGTATTCAACTTGCATGACACTTATGTTGCCTAAAGCTTTAGTGCGGTCTTTTGATAAAAAGTTAACGCCAGCAAGTACAGAATTGGATGTCTATAAACAGATAAACACATGTCTAGGTGTACTGATCTTGATCCCTTGTTTACACAAGTTTTTTTCAAAAAATGAAACAAAGCCACAACAAGTAAACGTAGTTATTAATAGTCAAGTCGCGGGAATGACGTGTTATAATTGCAAACGTCAAGGTCACTTGATTGCAGACTTCAGAACCAATATCTTGTCTCGCTAATAAAGAAATAATATACAGGACCTAACAGAATTCTCGTTCACCCGTAATATCATCTTGCACACAATCTATCGAATCGAACATACCTTCGATTTAATAGTGCAAATAAAGAAAACTTTACCGGGATCTGAAGTATTAATACTTTCCGACACTTTGAAAACTAACGGATTGTCCGTCACACAAGCTATTTATACAGTAGGCTCACATCAACAATGTAATATTGGAGTCTGTAATCATCTGAAATCAATCACACTTAATCAGTTGCGGATGAATCCCTTTTGCAATCTATTAAAAATAAAATCAATAAAGACATTCAAGAAGAAGAAATTCAGCAGAAATTTTTTGGACTTTTAACTGAATATCATGATTTTTTTTCCACTACGGATGGATCCTTAGGAAATACTGATGTTATCGAACATCAAATAAGGTTAAAGGACAAGCAGAAAATTATTTATGTACCCTCGTACAGACTCCCTATGAAATTCCAGGATGAGATAAATGATGAAGTAGGTAAAATGCTAGAATAAGGAGTCATTAGGAAATCGAACAACCCTTATAATTTTACATTAATAGTTGTACCGAAAAAAGATCGAACATGGCGTATCTGCGTAGATTTCCGTCGCTTGAATGAGGAAACGATCCCCGATCGATTCCCAGTGCCATGTACTGACGATATTTTATCTTTGTTAGGTCATAATATATATTTTACCAGTTTGGACTTGCTTAAAGGCTTTCACCAGATATCATTAGAAGAAAATAGTAACCCATACACAGCCTTCAGCACAGCCAGGGGACATTATGAATTTTAACGTATGCCTTTTGGTTTACGTTGTACTCCCATAACATTCACAAGAATGATTACCATAGTGTTTGGAGACTTGCTAGGGGATATATTGCATGCCTATATGGACGACCTTGCTATCTTTTCCAATACCTTAGAAGAACATCTACGTAAACTAGAACTAGTACTACAGAGACTAAGACAACATAACTTAAGGGTAAAGATTAGTAAGTGTGAATTTTTCAAAACAGAATAGGTCTATTTGGGTTTTATGGTGTCTAGCCAAGGTCTTAAAGTAGTCCACGATAAGATGTCAGCTATCCGTAACTTTCCGATACCTACTAATGTCAAGGGAATTCAGCAATTTCTGGGGTGTAGTGGATATTACAGGCGTTTTATGCGCAATTATTCAATAATTGCCGCTCCCCTAACTGATCTTACGAAGAAGGGCGTAGATTTCATATGGTCTGAGCAGCATCAACAGGCATTTAATACCTTAAAAGATGAACTGTGTAGTTCTCCTATCTTAAAATTTCCTGACTTCGGTAAGGAATTCTTCATTGCAACAGATGCCTCAGACTTAGGAGTAGGAGGGGTATTGCTTCAGCAATATGAAAAAAAATTTTCCCGATAGCTTTTTATTCCCGAAAACTGAGAACTTACGAAAGTAAGTATGCATTAATAGACAAGGAAGGACTAGCTATTGTTAATTCACTAGTGCACTTTAAGTTCATAATATACGGTTATCCCGTCAAGGTTCTTACTGATTATGAACCCCTAAACGACTTCTTGAAAGGCTTTAGTCACAGCCCCAAACGAACTCGGTGGCATTTGATCATTCAAGACTTTGGCGCGGGAATCGGGTATTTACCAGGGAAAGCAAATATCATTGCTGATGCATTTTCACGCAACCCCGTGTCATCTTGTACGGAGCCATTAGCTGAATTAATAGATATATCAACATCCATGCCTATTATTAAAACTGTATCTGAACAGGAAGATCTGGGCTGGAGCGCTGAATTATTACAGACTGTGCAAAGAAAAGACCAGAAGTTAGAAAAAATCATAAATGCTTTGGAAGGAAATCGTAAGGAAAAGGAATATATAAAGTATACGCAGCAAAATTACATAATCAAAGACAATATTCTGTATAGATCTGTGACAAGGAAAACCCGCAATACACCAAATGTGACTAACGACCAGGTAGTGGTACCAGTCTCACTTATATCCACTATCCTAAATTGGTTGCATGAAAATCCATTGCATGGATACCCGGGGTTCTCATTAATGTCACAGAAAGCCAAATCATTGTTTTATTGGCATATGATGCTTACAGATATAAAAAAACACATAGCTAATTGTCGCACTTGTAAGGAAAACAAAGGGCACACGAAAACACCTGTCAGCCTAGGGGCTTATCCCGTGCCCAATCAACCATTTGAAAGGATACATTTAGATTTATTAACATGATTTTACGAGTCAGACAGAGGAAATAAGCACCTCTTAGTAATTGTAGATGCTTTGACTCGATATACAGAACTGAAAGCGCTTAAAACTAAAACTGCGATTGAATGCGCTAGGAAGTTTTACAAGTGTTACATTTGTAAACATGGAATTCCACACATGATAATATCAGACTCGGGTGGAGAATTTAATAATCATTTCCTTACTTCATTGTGTGAATTCCTTAGCATAAAGAAAATCAATATCATGATCTATCGCAGAGAGTCGAATGGGCTAGTGGAAAGAGCGAATAGGAAGATTTTAAACATATTAAGATTAACACTAGGGGGATCAGACCCCAACTGGGATATTGCAATACCTGCGGTACTAAGTACTCTGAATCACTCATATCATATATCAATTAAAATGACACCGCGCGAGGCATTGTATGGTACCCCAGTTAGAACGCCTTTCCATGTATTAACGCCTACGACTAATTTATCAAATCCTTTAAAAGAATATATAAATGCAAGCAAAAGTCATTTTGATATACTTCGAAAAAAATTTAGAAGAATCACAAATCATAATGAAAAGGAATCATGATAAAATAGCGAAGCCAACTAAAACATATACCGTGGGTGATAATGTATACATACAGGTAAAAATACGTAAAGGACTCAATTATAAACTAACACCTAAGTTTGAGGGCCCATTTAGCATTTTGGAAACATTAACGACCAATAGATTTAGAGTTCAAAACGTATCCCAACCCACTGGTGAGAGAATTGTACAATTGGGTCACATAAGAAATCAAAATAAGAGAGAAGGAAGTGAGGGAATTTTTTTTTTTTTATTTTATATCTATGAAACTTATATGTTAACATATTTTTCTTCTTAATACAGGAGTAATTACATATATTTTTCTCATTACAGGTTTCCAAGAGGAAGTTTTTTTTTGTTAGGAGTGATATTGTTAGCTCAGACATTTTCTCGTGTGGGAAGAGCTCTAAAACTAAAAGTATAGATTTTAAATATGGCCCTATAGTAGGGAGAACAGAAGACTTTTTATTACATCAAGGAACATAGCTATAGAAGTACGCATGCAAGCAATTTTTCTCCCAGAGAATGACGTCACTAGCTTAAAGAGCGCCATTTCAAGGTTTGCTGCTTCATTATATGAAGTGCATAGAAGACACTTTCCTTATAATACAGAGAGTTCGCTTGCATCGTCACTAAAAGTTGCAGAAATGCTATCCGACGATTTGCAAAATAAGACTTACGAGGAAGATTCATTGGCTCATGACCTTTTCATGTAGACAGTAAGACATACTAACCTTGAAAAATGTAACCCGTTTATTTTTGCTGCACTAAACATCTTTGGATCTGTTGCAAGTTTCGGCTTAGGGATTTCAAATCGTCTTAAGATTAGTAACCAAAATAAGAAAATTGAGTTTTTGACTCATGAAAAATAATTAATTTTATCAGAACTAAGGAATCAGTTAACTTCAATAAATCAAATTATGAGTTTGGTGAACGAACATTCTAGTAATATCAGTCAGATTATGGAAGTACAAGACTTGTTAGCAACGTTAACGTATTATAATTCAAAAATAGATCATATCCATAATAAAATTGCACATTTCATTTAGAAATCAAAAGACTATGTGGAAGCTATTACGTTAGCGACTAAAGGTGTTCTGTCACCGCATTTGTTGCTGATAAGAGACTTAACGTTAATTGTGGAGAACGGACAGGAGAAATTAGGTTATGTTCCTTTGTTAGACGCACATAGGTTAGAATTTTGTTACAGCCTAATTACAGTAAGCGTTGAAAATTACAGGATTATGATTACAATTCCCTTTGATTCTTCCAATGCCTGGCAATCATACAGGATATCACCATTTCCGACTTTCATGACGAATAACTCAAGCCCAGTAATATCCACTTTGACAGGACATGTATTGATTTCCCCGGACAAGGAAACATATACGGTCATGAAAGACTTAAATAAATTAACTCACTGTTCACACGCAATATATAAAAAATATGTACAGATGACTCCTTTGAATTCCATAAAAAATCAATGGATTCATGCGAGTTAGGTATAGTGCTAAACAGTGCTCTCTCCCATACACATGAAAATTGTCTGATTAAACTTTATCCCTTTAACGATAATGAGTTCAATTGCAGACTGAACAACAGCTCGTGGATACGATACGACAAGGCCGGCTTCAATGTATCATGCCTGGATGGATCCACGTCCTATTCCCAAATCTTCGTTGCAGCAGATGGTTGTATCGGTACGTCCACGAATTACATGGTCCGAGGAATTAACACTATCATCAGAGAACGAGCCTGCTTCGCGAATTTCACGTAGTCCACTACAATCCCATCTTTACTTCTCCCATAAAACGCACGAGTGGCTAAACGGTTGATGAAATTAACCGAGATGGACCACCCTTCATCGACTTATGCAGATCTTCGTTTCTACGTGTTACTAGCAGCAATCAGCGTTACGGTGATGATATTTATCGCCGTTAACATCTTTGTTTGGCGTAGGTTAAGGAAAAGT
>NC_090760.1:51468536-51476036 GCF_036898095.1 Palaemon carinicauda | reverse complement strand
AATGCCATAAAAGGATAGAGAATATAATGACAATCCTTATAAAGTTAATGAATATAATAATGTTGCTGCTGAATACGAAGATGATGATGATAGTGATAATGAAGATTGGGGTATTAATGTTAATAAGAGAGTGGCAGGATGACATTAATGATGGCTATGAGACAAATATTGAGGCTAATAATGCTGGTAGGTTGTCAATCAATGTGTTTAATTTTCAGTTTCAAAACAAATATCAAGAAGATTTTTACTGCAAATTGGTAAGAAGAGCAAAAGAGAATTATGAATTTTTTTTATACGGAAAGAAAATAAATGTATAACTTGATCAATCTGAGGTTAACTATATTAAATTTTTTATATTTATGATTTTGTCCCATGCATTATCTATATATGGCGAAGTTTATTCAGCTTCGGAATTATTTAATAGCTTCTGTTTTTACAGAAGTTGAAATAATTCCATTATTTTTTCTTAGTTCACGTTATCAAATGCTACTCTAATGTACACCGTAATAAAAGCGATAAGCTATTAACAACATTAATAACTTTGCATCAGTATCAGTATTTGTTTGTAGTTTGAATGTACGAAATGAAGAATATTAGATATGTGATAAGTTTAATTAAAAAATTCAATTTTTTATTTCTTTATTTTTTTTAAAGGCAATTTTTTCTGCTTGTGAAGAAAATGACAACGAAGTTACGAAGATAGCGGACAGATTATTTTCCTTTTATGCCACACATCAAGAAAACCTATTTTTCGAGATGGAAAGAACCTTGGCAAAAGGTCAGCAGAAATAAAAATTCTATCAATTTATATCTGAAGAGAAAATTAGTCAGAAAACATAAATTCCGAAACTGTTTAATTAAAAAGTTTCTCTTGATTCAGATAAAAATGAATTAAAATGATATCATCAAAACAGCTGCATAGGATTCTATTTAATATGGGTTATGAAAAAAGAGGAAAACATTGACAGATTATTACTTATAGTTCTATATATTCTTACAGTGAATTTTGAAATTACTCTCTCGTTAAAGAATAATTTGTGAAATGTATTCATTTATTTTATAAGTGTTGAACAAATAAGTAAAATACTTTTTAATACTCACTAAATTTCATATGTGTTGACCATTTACATTATCAGTATATGCAATGTGAGCAACTTTTTATAAGAAACAGAGGGTAAAAGAGACCTATTTCTTTTTCTATTTGGGCCACCTGGCTGTATATAAAGGCTATTGACCAGTCACTTCATTTATACTTCAGCCCCAAAATATCTCATTGGTTTATGTTCATGCGCAAGGTAATTTCTGTGTAGAGAGAGAGAGAGAGAGAGAGAGAGAGAGAGAGAGAGAGAGAGAGAGAGAGAGAGAGAGAGAGAGAGAGAGAGAGAGAGAGAGAGAGAGAGAAATATATATGCATATATATATATATATATATATATATATATATATATATATATATATATATATATATATATATATATATATATATATATATTTATTTATTTATTTATTTATATATATATATATATATATATATATATATATATATAGAAATATATATATATATATATATATATATATATATATATATATATATATATATATATATATATATATAAAATATATATATATATATATATATATATATATATATATATATATATATATATAATTATGGAAGGATGGATATATTGGCTTTGTGTGAGACAGAGATAAAAGGGAAAGGTGAAGTGATGTTTGGTGAAATGTCTGGTAGAGTGTCTGGGATTGAAACTGGAAGAGTAAGAGAAGGTGTGGCTTTATTGCTGAGTGAATAGATGATAGGTAAAGTGGAATGGAAGGAGATATCATCCAGGTTAATGTGGGTAAGGGTCAGGTTGGGAAGGGAATGTTGGGTTTTTGTCATTGCGTATGGGCCAGGTTGTGAGAAAAGTGAAAAAGAGCAGAATGAGTTCTGGAATGAATTAACTAGGTGTGTAGAAGGACTGGGAAGAAGGAATTATGTAGTTGTCATAGGTGACTTAAATGCTAGAGTGGGCGCTGGAGAGGTAAAAGGTGTCACTGGGAAGTAAGGCGTAATAGGTGAAAACAAGAGTGGCGAGAGACTGGTAGATATGTGTGTTGAGCAAGAGATGGTGATAAGTTCTAGCTTTTTCAAAATGAAAGATAAAAGCAAGTATACATAGGTAACAGTGGAAAATGGAAGAGTGGTAGAAAGGGGGTTAATGGATTATGTGTTGATAACTAAAAGAATGTTTGGAAGATTGAAAGACGTGCACGTGTTTAGGGGTATGGCTAACGGTATGTCTGATCCTTTTTTGGTGGAAGGAAAATTAGCTGTAGCAAAAGAGTGGAGGAATAAATTAGGTGGATATAAAAGCGAGCTAGTGAGGGTTGAAGAGCTAATAAAATCGGGGGTAAAAAGTAAATATCAAGAAAGGTTGAAAATGGCATATGACGAAGTGAAAGTAAGAGAAACAGGTAATTTAGAGGAGGAGTGGAAGTTAGTAAAAGAAAATTTTGTTGGGATTGCAAGTGATGTGTGTGGAGAGAAGTTTGTTGGAGGCAGCATGGGGAAGGGCAGTGAATGGTGGAATGAAGGAGTGAAGGTAAAAGTGGAAGAGAAAAAGAGGGCTTTTGAAGAATGGCTGCAGAGTAATAGTGTAGAGAATTATGAAAGATACAGAGAGAAAAATGGGGAAGTAAAACGCAAGGTAATTGAGGCAAAGAGGGTAGTTGACCAGAGGTGGGGTCAGGGATTAGGTCATTCATATGAAGAGAGTAAGAAGTTTTGGAAAGAAGTGAAGAGAGTAAGGAAGGCTGGTTCAAGAATTGAAGAGACAGTGAAAGATGGGAATGGAAGGTTGTTAAAAGGAGAGGAGGCAAGGAAAAGGTGGGCAAAATATTTTGAAAGTTTATTGAATGTTGAGGATAATAGGGACGATGATATAATTGCTGTTGCAGGTGTTGAGGTGCCGGTGATGGGAGATGAGAATGAGAGAGAGAGATTACAAGAGAGGAAGTGAGTAGAGCACTAGATGAAACGAGAGTAGGAAAATTATCTGGTATGGGTGGTGTGAAAGCTGAGATGTTGAAGGAAAGGGGTGTGACTGTACTTGAATGGTTGGTGAGATTGTTTAATGTGTGTTTTGTGTTGTCAATGGTAACAGTAGATTGGGTTTGTACATGTATTTTACCACTATATAAGGGTAAGGGAGATGTGCATTAGTGTTGTAATTCAAGGGGTATTAGTTTATTGAGTGTTGTGTGGAAAGTGTATGGTAGAGTACTGATTAATAAAATTAGGGGTAAAACAGAGAATGTAATCTTAGAATTACAGTGTGGTTTTAGAAGAGGTAGGGGTTGTATGAATCAGATTTTTACAGTTAGGCAGATATGCAAGAAATATTTAGCCAGAGGTAAGGAGGTGTATGTTGCGTTTATGGATCTAGAGAAAGCGTAGGATAGAGTTGATAGGGAAGCAATGTGGAATGTGATGAGGTTATATGGAGTTAGTGGAAGGTTGTTGCAAGCAGTGAAAAGTTTCTACAAAGGTAGTAAAGCATGAGTTAGGATAGGAAATGAAGTGAGCGATTGGTTTCCGGTGACAGTGTGGCTGAGACAAGGATGTGTGATGTCACGTGGTTGTTTAACTTGTGTGTTGATGGAGTGGTGAGAGAGGTGAATGCTCGAGTGCTTGGACGAGGATTGAAACTGGTACACGAGAATGACCATGAATGGGAGGTAAATCAGTGTTTGTTTGCGGATGATACTGTACTGGTTGCAGACGCGGAAGAGAAGCTTGGCCGATTAGGGACAGAATTTGGAAGGGTATGAGAGAGAAGGAAGTTGAGAGTTAATCTGGGTAAGAGTAAGTTTATGAGATATACGAGAAAGTATGTGGTGTGAGGTTGAATGTCATGTTGAATGGCGAGGTGGATCAGTTCAAGTACTTGGGGTCTGTTGTTGCAGCAAATGGTGGAGTGGAATCAGATGTACGTCAGAGAGTGAATGAAGGATTCAAAGTATTGGGGGCAGTTAAGGGCGTAGTAAAAAAAAAAAAAAAAGAGGGCTGGGCATAAATGTCAAGAGAGTACTGTATGAGAAAGGGATTGTACCAATTGTGATGTATGGATCGGAGTTGTGGGGAAAGTGACGGAGAAACAGATATTGAATGTGTTTGAGATGAAATGTCTGAGGAGTATGACTGGTGTATCTCGACTAGATAGGGTTAGGAACGAAGTAGTGAGGGTAAGAACGTGTGTAAGAAATGAGTTAGCAGCTAGAGTGGATATGAATGTGTTGAGGTGGTTTGGCCATGTTAAGAGAATGGAAAATGGCTGTCTGCTAAAGAAGGTGATGAATGCAAGAGTTGATGGGCGAAGTACAAGAGGAAGGCCAACGATTGGGTAGATGGATGGAGTGAAGGAAGCTCTGGGTGATAGGAGGATAGATGTGAGAAAGGCAAGAGTCCATGTTAGAAATAGGAATGAATGGCGAGCGATTGTGATGCAGTTTCGGTACGCTCAGATGCTTCCTCCGGTGCCTTGGAAGGCCGCAGAGGTAGCAGCAGTAGGGGATTCAGCATTATGAAGCTTCAACTGTGGTGGATAACGGGGGAGGGTGGGCTGTGGCACCCCTAGCAGTACCAGCCAAACTCAGTTGAGTCCTTTGTCAGGCTCTGAGCAACGTAGAGAGGAGAGGTCCCCTTTTATGTTTCATTTATTTGATGTCGGCTACCCCCCAAAATTGGGGGAAGTGCATTTGGTATATGTGTGTAGATATATATATATATATATATATATATATATATATATATATATATATATATATATATATATATATATATATATATATATATACATATGTGTATATATATATATATATATATATATATATATATATATATATATATATATATATATATATATATATATATATATGTACACATATGTATATATATATATATATATATATATATATATATATATATATATATATATATATATATATATATATATATATATACATATATATATATATATATATATATATATATATATATATATATATATATATCACTGGTTGTCCAGGATATTATTCAACTATATACTATTAATTTATATACATATATATATATATATATATATATATAGATAGATAGATATATATATATATATATATATATATATATATATATATATATATATATATATATATATATATATATATATATATATATTTCTATCTATCTATATATATATATATATATATATATATATATATATATATATATATATATATATATATATATATATATATATATATATATATATATATATATATATATATTACATATTATTTTAATTAAACTACACGTAGGAAAACCTAGATGTTATGCAACCGAATATCTTGATACATCATAAATTTGGTATCACATAATGTTCACGGAGCTATTTCAAATGAATATTGAGAAAAGGATTCTGTATCAGAAGTTGCAAAGTGTCATATATTGTCTTAATGATCAAACGATAAATTACATCCTCCTGAAATGACTACCATTACCCTATTTTGGGGATATTGAAAAAAAACACACCTGAAAATAAGTAAGTTAATGTGTGAAAGAACTTAATTGCTCAGAGACACGAAAAGAAAGAACGCATTCTCTTTCCAAAACCCATTTGCGTCTTTTTATAGAATTATAAATATATACCCAAATATATATTAATAATATCATTATTATCATTATTAATAATATTATTAATATTAATATTATATTATTATAATTATTATTATTATTATTATTATTATTATTATTATTATTATTATTATTATTATTATTATTATTATTATTTGCTAAGCTACAACCTTAGTTGGAAAAGCAGGATGCTATATGCTCAGCGGCTCCAACATGGAAAATAGCCCAGTGAGGAGAGGAAACAAGGATAAATAAAATATTTTAAGAAGAGTAACGAAGAGTAACATTAAAATAAATATCTCCTATATAAAATTTAACAAAACAAGAGGAAGAGAAATAAGATAGAATAGTGTGCCCGAGTGTACCCTCAGGCAAGAGAACTCTAAACAAAGACAGTAGAAGACCATGGTACAGACACAATGGCACTACCAAAGACTAGAGAACAATGGTTTGATTTTGGAGTGTCCTTCTCCTAGAAGAGCGGCTTACCAAAGCTAAAGAGTCTCTTCTACCCATACCAAGGGGAAAGTGGCTACTGAACTATTACAGAGCAGTAGGTAACCCCTTGGATGAAGAAGAATTGTTTAGTAACTTTGTGCTGTTAGGTGTATGAGGACAAAGGAGAATAAGTAAAGAATATGCCAGACAGTTCTGTGTATGTTTAGGTAAAGGGAAATCGAACCGTAAACAGAGAGAAGGATCCAATGTAGTACTGTCTGGCCATTCAAGACGCCATAACTCTCTAGTGGTAGTATCTCAACGGTGGCTGGTGCCCTTGCCAACCTATTACCTACACACACACACACACACACACACACACACACATATATATATATATATATATATATATATATATATATATATATATATATATATATATATATATATATATATATATATATATATATACATATATATATACTGTATATATATATACATACATATATATATATATATATATATATATATATATATATATATATATATATATATATATATATTTATATATATATATATATATATATATATATATATATATATATATATATATATATATATATATATATATATATATGTGTGTGTGTGTGTGTGTGTGTGTGTGTGTGTGTGTATATATGAGGCACTTATCTGAGCTCCAAATAACTGGTTTTAAGAAGCCAATAATGTTGAAACATGATGCCATCCCTGGGGAATGGCGGTGTATGTTAAAACTGAATACACTGTTTCTCATAAGTCCTGCTATCAATATGGTTGTCATGCGTTTCAGGTAATAAAAGTTTTTGGCAGACATAACAACTTGTATTTGTGTTCGATCTACCGAATCCAGACATGGATGATTCTATCTTCGATTGTCTTCTTACCATTATGGCTAAGATACAAGATGATGATAGAAAGGCTTCTTTTGTGTTTGTTGTTCACCATAGCGAGTGGTCAAGTTCTATCTCTCCTACCGATCGCCAGGGCTTAAGAGCTTTAGACTTTGCTTCTGAATCAGGCTGTAAGTAAATCATAAATGAAGCTACTCACAGGTCTGGTAATTACTTGGACCTCGTATACACTGACTCCCCTGGCGTTATAATTAGTAAGGTTGGTTCTCCAGTCGGGACATCTGATCATGCCTTGATTTCATTAGTGAAGACTGTGTAGCCTGTCCCTGATGTATCATACTCTTGTAAAATTTATATGAGCACACTTGAATAAATTTTTTTTATGATCTTTTGTGCTTGAATTGGTCACAAGTACATAGTATTATAGATCCTATTATCCCTTTAAATTAGAATCTAGTCAACATAATCGATAGGGGT
>NC_090760.1:51453536-51463536 GCF_036898095.1 Palaemon carinicauda | reverse complement strand
CGCGTTTATCACAAAAACAAAAATCACATTTGTACCTATTTTTTTGCAATTTGTAGGATGTGAACTTGCTGTTGACCCTCAAATCAATGCTGATTATATTCTCCCATCAGATTTTACTCCTTCTGATGCTGAACCAGTAAGTGCAGGCATTACGGGTGCAACATCTGCTTCCAATAACAGGAAGTCTTCTTCTAGTAGTGACTCGTCTTCTAGTAGTGACTCGTCTTCTAGTAGTAACTTGTCTTCTAGTAGTGACTCGTCTTCTAGTAGTGACTCAGAAACTGAAGATATTGACACTGATGATTCCGTGAAAGATAAGGACTATATCCCAAGCAAAGAGGAAGAAGAGAGTTTAAACTTGAAGAGAAGGAAGCAGTTGATAAAAATCCTTTACTAGTTAGTCTGCAAAAGGGACATAAAGGTAAACAGCACCAGAGTCGATGGAAGAAACATGAAGCGAAAAAATTAAGGAACTCTGGAAAGGCTTATGTAAACAAAAATAATAAAATAAGACCAGAAAGGAAAATGAAACCGCCATGTGGAAATAAATGTCGAATTAAATGTTCAGAACAGATAAATGAAGAAGAAAGGCAAAACCTGTTTGACTCTTATTGGGCATTAGGAGACATTACTCAACAGTGGCAGTTCATTTCAAACTGCATTAAAACTGTTATACCTAAATACTGGTATGTTCGTGAGGGAGGCAGCCGTCAACCTAGGAGTAATAACAATGCTTTTCACTTCATGGTTGGTCGGAATGAAATTCGTGTTTGCAAACTTTTTTTCAAGAACACACTTGATATTAATGACCGGCCAATAAGAACAGCTTTTGCAAAACAAAACAGAGTTGCTGATGTTCTTATAGAACATGATAAGAGAGGCCAACATGGTAATCAAGTAAGTGCTGATCCTGAAATTAGGAAGGGCGTCAAGGCACATATTGAGTCTAATCCTCATATAGAGAGTCACTATACGAGAGCTACATCAAGTAGGGCATTCATATGCGGTTCTAGAACAATTGCAGAAATTCATCGTGATTATGTTGAGAAGTCACAACGGAGTATATTTCATTTTTTGTTCCGAAAAAGGATCATTGCGATGTTTGTTCATCTTATCATAATACGGAGTATGGAGAGAAAGAGCGCCTTCAAGGAAGCTATGGAAATCACCACAAAGAAAAAGAAATGTCAAGAAATGAAAAACATAAAGATAAAACTGAGAGTGATACAGGTGTTGCTGTTTACGACCTACAGGCTGTAATGCAGATACCAAAAGGGGATATTTTAGTTTTTTATTACAAGTCAAAGCTGAATGTTTTAAATTTTACAATTTACAATGCTAAAACAAAGTCATGTAATTGTTATGTCTAAAATGAAACTAATGGTCAACGTGTGGTTAACGAAAATAGGACCTGTGTTTTCGATTGCATTAAAACCTTGTGTGAAGCAGGAGAAACTGACATAAGTTCATGATGGCACTTTACCTATATGCAATAAATAACTTACCAAATATAACTTCAATAACACACAAGATTCTAATCAAAGGGCATACCAAAACGAGGGTGACTCTGCCCATTCCCTAATTGAAAGAGAAGTTAAGAGAATTTTGAAAAGTGGACCCATTTATGTGCCGGAAACTTATGTAACGGCAATTCGAACTGTAGAAAGAAAGGACAGCCTTTCGTAGTAAAAGAACTTTGTTGCATAGATTTTTTGAACATCAAGTCTCTAGTTACTGAAATGGGACCTATCAATTGCAAGACTCTTCAACTCTCTGATGTCAAAGTAATGAAATTTGAAAAACAGTCACCATTGTCAGTTTTTTTTAAACATTCCTACGGTTCACACTATAAGGAATTTAAAATTTCGAAAAACTCAAATAAAGCCACCTCCCTTAATGAGTTATTGCCCTGTTACTTCAGCAAACTTACATTGCCTGCTAACAAGAAAAAAAGACTTGATGGACCCTTGTAATAAAAATCTGATTCCACGGTGCCATCATGAATTTTATGAAGAACTGTAAATTAAATCAATCTTGATGAATGACTTAAAATACAAGTTTAGTATTCCAATTATGATAATTAAGTTTTGTTGTATGCTAATTCCTTAGATACATATTATTTGAAAGGCATGATGAATGGATGTTTATTTTATATATATTATATTTTTATTACAGTCCATCTTTCATTTATTTGAAAATTTCGGGTAGTCACATTCCTTAGGTATATTTGAAAGAAATGATAATTGGATGTTTTTTATAATATATATTTTTTGTGTGTGTGTGTGTTATAGTCTACCTTTCATTAATTAGGAAGAATCTGTTACGTTCATAAGGATGTTTTTTTTATAATATTTTTTTTTGTTACAGTCCATATCTTTCATTTATTAGGAAGAATCTATTATTTTCATAAGTATGTTTTTTTAATATATATATTTTTTTTGGTAAGAGTCATTTATTAGGAAGTATCTTATTTTCATAAGAGGAAATTAATGTATTATCATCATTCATTTGAGTCATAAGCAATGAACAATACATAATTAAGTAACATATTGGTCGTTATTTGTCTTTCTATAATGGCATAAAACAAAATAGTACATGAGAGGTTTACTAATTTTTTAGGAAGAATGTCATATTTCAAACAAACATTATAAAAGTTTAGATAATGGTTGATTTAGTAATGATAGAATTATTTCAATTTCTATAAACTTTAGAGGCCTATTTGAGGTTTCAAAAATTGTTCCACCTATGGTCTTTTGGGACTATTCACAATATTGATAGTGTTTTAAATGGTTAAAATGGCTCTCCTGAAAAATAGCTATTTTTGAGTTATGACGACGTTATTGCAAACGAATGATATATATATATATATATATATATATATATATATATATATATATATATATATATATATATATATATATATATATATATATATATGTATAAATATATATATGTATATATATATATATATATATATATATATATATATATATATATATATATATATATATATATATATACAGTATATATATATATATATATATATATATATATATATATATATATATATATATATATATATATATATATATATATATATATATATATATATATATACAGTATAAATATATATATATATATATATATATATATATATATATATATATATATATATATATATATATATATATACAGTATAAATATATATATATATATATATATATATATATATATATATATATATATACATATATATATATATATTAAACCTCGTTTGTGAAACCTTCTATTTCATGAAATGAGAAAACCATTTGACCTACCACTTCATGAAATGGAAAAAATAAACTCTTGTCTAATGTATGAATAGAGCAGTTATAATGAACGAAAAATTATATTTCATTTAGATATAACTACACCAAAAGATTTGAAGGGATTTACACAGAATATATATATTTATTTTATATTTTTTGCTCACTAGAAGGAAATACAGAAACAAGAGGAAAATCTAACTTCATAATTAAAATTTATTATACAAAAACAAAATTACCAAAAACTATTTATCAACATTGTCCGAACATCTGTGGCTTTGTCAAGGACTGGTACAGCGCCGGCCAGCTTGTACACAAGAGAACCTCTTAGTTAAGCAGTTACTCCTATAATGACATCTTTGTTAGCCTTGTCCACCATATGCACTTCCTGTTCGAGTTAGTTCGTGAATGCTTAGTTGTTCTCGTAGGATATTTTCTGCCACAAGTTTTTTTGAAGCGAATGAATTCAACCTAGTTCTTGGCAAGTTTGTGTTTTATAACAACTCTTTTTGTGGCAATCATATATTAATCGTTTTCAACTACTAATACAACACCTACTAATTTTGGAGAATCTACTTTACAGCGGTCAAATTAAGAAACAGGTACTGACACATTGTCCCCAACACCAACTGCTCGCAGTGATCTGATACTTATTGCTAACATTAGTATTGCCTGTTGCAGAAGACCAAGCTTTGCTTTCTTTATTGCACATACTGTTGGGTGCATTTGAGCGCCTGTAACTTCATGGGCTTCACTTTCAGGGTTTGCTGAAACTAGTTTTTCATCAGCTGTTCTTTGGGTGACTGGGTCATTATCAATTGAGCTTTATGCAACTGGGTGGTCATTAACTGGGCTTTTGGCAACTGGGTCATCAGTGGGACTATAGGTATCTACTATGCATTTCAGAGCCCGTGTTATATCGTCTTTCACAAATATCTTCTCAACAAACAGTTGAATCAATGTGACATTTTAACACAGCTTGTTTGACACCCTCCGCTAATTTATGAAACTACAGTGCATTACCAAGTATGTTTCATTAAAGAGCTTACTCTTGGCTTTCAAGGACAAGTTGGCGAGAGCCGAGAAGGCATTCAGATAAGGAAGGCTTTCCGTGACGTAGGTCTGATGTGTGTCACAACCACGAATCCTCCACTCTAGTATTCCCTCTCCTTCCCTCCTTTCCCTCTTCTATCACGTATCCCCCCCCCCCCCCCTTCCGCTCTCTCTCTCTCTCTCTCTCTCTCTCTCTCTCTCTCTCTCTCTCTCTCTGCGCGTTGCATACATGAGATAATTATCAAGTCAAGCCCATATTAATTATTGACCTATAAAGGCAGATAACCCATATATCGTTCAGTTTGTGAAGAAAGCATGAATCTTTCCACAGTGGTATTTCAGGACCTAAGGATCATGAAAGAAAATACACCCCAAAAAATCGATCCCGTGGTGGCAGCCATATTGAATTTCAAAATGGCCTCAATTTTTTACTTATTTTAGTCTATAACTTCGTAACTAAGGGAGGTAGAATGTTAATTCCTGCACCCTCACCCATGTTTTGAGGGTCAAGGAATCTAATGGACCCATTGTCAGTTTTACCAAATGTCGGCCATATTGGATTCCAAGATGGCCGACACCAAAATTCAGATTATATTATATCTCATAGAATATCTTTTTTTCTGATTGATTGAACAATTTCTAGATGTCCCCCCAATGTTTTCAGAGTTGAGAATTTTCAATTAGCATATTTAAAATTTTGTTTTGTGTTAGCCATATTGGATTTCAAGATGGCGGCTGCTGACAATATAGGGTTGAAGTGTTCTATGGTCAATGATGCGAAATGCAAAATTTCCAGGTTTTCCAAGTGTTTCAAAGGTGGGTGGTAAATTTGAATATTTCTTGAAATCTTATCCCCTTATGTCTGCCATATTTGATTCCAAAATGGCTGCCTTAACAAATTTTATAGACCAAACTTTCTTAATTTATGCTGTTTATTTAGGTAAAAATGCATTTTCAGCTGAACGTTCAATACAGTATCTCCGGGTAAAAGCATATATCAATATCAGGGTCACATTTGGTTATAATACAACCAATCAAAAAATTTAAGTAAAGATGCATTTTAAGCAGGTCAAGGTTGCATTCCTCATGATTATCAAAGTCAAAAAGTCAAAAGTTTGTCAGTTAAACCTCATAGCAATTACCATTACATTTGCAAAGCTGGGTGCAAGCCTTTTTATTCTTGAATGTCTTAAAGCATTTGCAGTTTCCTGAGCAAGATTTAGTGCAACCACAAGCAATCAGTTCAAGACAGGCTTTTTCAGCTACTGGTAAAGTTGTCCACATAGGTTTTTAACATCCATCCTCAGATTTTCTCCAGCCCCAGTCATTTGCGCAAGGGAGTTGCGGTTGAGATTAGAGGCACTGGCCCCAAATGTATCCTGCCTGGTGAACTGATCTCTTGATATGCTCCTCAAGTGCTGCCCTGGTCGGAGGAATATTGTCAATGTTTCTTGAACATTTTATGAACAAGTTCATTTGTGCTGCATTCACATGGATATCATCACTAGTACGACAGTACATCAAAACTACGAACCGCTTCAGTTTGCCAATGACCTCTTCTGAAAGTATGCATGGAGACGATAGCAAAATGAAAATCTCTGTTATTTCTGGCAATGCAATCCAAGTGTTCCAAGCTGTTTTCTTTCCATAATTTGCAAAATATGCTGCTGTGTCGCATCCCGTGAAAGCGTGAAAGAATGGCAGTCCTTTTGCCTTCTGAGGACCAATTGAAGATACTATCTAATGAATAGGGATATACTGAAAGTCTTTGCCAGTTCCAAAGGCAATCCATAGCTCCTGAAGGTTAGAAATGTCACTGAAACTAGCAACTGCCAGGACAACAACATCAGTGTCCACTGTTCTGATCATCACTGTTTTGAAGCCAGACAAAAGTGCATCCTGGACATGCAGCAGGATCCTTGAATCTGCTTCCTCTTGTGTGCATGGCTGAAGTCGATCCGTTTGCAGATCTAGACTTGAGCTAACAACAGACTCATTCAAGGTGGATACAATCACTCTGTTTCCAGTGTCATTTGAAACACACTCGTTAGCTAGGAACTGAAAAAGTTCATCTTTGTTGTTATCATTACGTAGGAAATTTTTCCAATTTCCTGGAAGCTTGACATTTTGTGACACCCGTCGGCGAGCACCAGTTACTCTGCTCTCTCTTGTAGAGAGTTTTAAGCTGTCCTTTAAGTAAACATCCCAAACTATGTCAATTCGAAAAGATTTCTGTAACTTAGACATCGCATATGGTAGGAACACCTCCTTAGCATACTCCCAAATGTCTTAGCTTCTCCAATTGGCAGAAAGTGTACAACAGCTGCTCCGTCAAAGACTCAAACATGAACAATAGGATGACTTGAGTGCAAATCCTTGTTTTGAGATTGGAGACTGTCTACAAGATCAGACTTTTTCCCTTTCCTCAATTTCCCTCCTGAAGATATTGATGGCGGATATAGCTGGTTCTCATGTTTGAAAAAATCATCGAGGTTACTTTCCCTCATCTGGCTAGCTATATAGAGTCTGGAGAAGAGACTACAGTCATTCTTAAGTTCTAGAACTTTTTGTTTGTCCTTAGACACACCAGATTTTGATTTACTTTTAAAAAGCAGGAATGAATTTCTCGAAATTGGTGCACATATTGCTGTCTCATTTTTCACTAATCGCTCCTTAATGAAGGTTTTGAATTGTTCTGTCCCAAGCATTTCAATTTTTTTAATACTGTCAACTACACACTGGGACAATATATCTTGTGTGTCAATTGTAGACAAGTTCTTGCTTTGATCAAGAAAAGGATTTCCAAGTTTCTCCATTGTGTGAACAAGAGCTTGCACATCCTCCAAGAAAGTTCTTTGTATGGCGTGGCTCTGATCATGATGTTTGCTGCCAGTGTCTGCAGCATCTGTTGGATCCATTTCAAGTTCATATTCTGCTACAATCTGTGAGAGCTGTGGACCAGCCACTATCCATCGTAGCAGGGCACTAGGGTTTTCTGTTTATCCAATAGCTCCACCATCTCCCTTTACAAGGGCATTAACCTGCTCGTGGGCTTGGTCCAGTCCAATAGCTGAAAAGGTATTTCCAGTTTTATTGGAAGTAAATGCACCTCGCATGAAAGCATTGTAAACCTCTGGGCATCTTTGCTGGAGAGTAGACATGTCTCTAATGTGGACTGGAAGCCATCTTGCATAATGCACATGATCCATGGCAAAGAACCAAGGGGCAAGTTTGGCCAAAGTTTCGACATACAACTCGAAATCAGACGTCCTAATTGCTCTCACAAATGCCAGCAGTATACGTTCTAGATTAAACACCATACTCCAAAAATGAAACATGGGATGTTCAAGATGCATCTGTTCACACCATTCAAGGTATGCATTCTCAGAGCGAAGAGCCCTGTCAGCAGTTGATGTGTTAACCTCCTCATAAGCTTGTCTCCGAAGAATATGTAGTGTGGCCATGGTTACCTGATGAGCTCTTCGTGTCTTTGTTACATGAGATCCATGTATAAAACTATCAGCTGTTCCTGAAGTTGCAACATCCGCTTGAGTGAGTGCATTTGTCCAGCCACTGCCCTCAAGCAAGTCCACAATTACTTTTAAGGAAGCCATCTCTATATGCAAGGGACCAAGCATCACAACATATTTGTCTTCACCATATAGATTTAAAAATTTCCATTGAATTTGTTTGCCTATGGCATATAGAGGTTGATCCATTGTCAGAACTGGGACCTGACCTGGATTAAGTAGTCGTGTGGCATCCTGATTGGTCTTCATACAATGCATTATCATGGCAACAGAATGCGATGCTTCCCTAAACATTGGCATTAGGGCTATAGGCGTTGGCAATTTAGCATTAGTTGGATCCTGTAGTGATGCATGGAATGCTGCCCAAGACACAAAATCATCTTTATCAACAGTTTCTTTTAAAAAAACTGAGACAGATTTCTGGAGTCACCTGTTCTCAACCTTCTCATCATCAAGTAGCTTATTCGTTTTTGGTGTCATGGGTCCAGCAATTATTGGTGCTTTAATTTCCTTAGGCATTTGAGGAGCAGGTAAAATGTTTGTGTAACTTAATGGCAATGGAGGTATTCGTTTTTCAGTGATATTGTCCTCTAAAACAGGTCGATATCGATCGGTTCCACAACTCTCTTGAGTCGGATGTTGGCATAAAGAGTGGGCTGTTCCATAAAATGATTCATCTGAGGTCACAGAACTGGGGTTATGATCAATATTATCAACTTGTCCAGTAGTGAAAACACTGTTTTTCAACTGTGGGGGACATACAACTCCCATCATTTTCAAATTGTTTGATAATACTATGAGCAACTGAAGATGATATCCTAAGAACTCGGCGTAGGATATGTACAACTCATGCATGTGGAGACAGTCAATCAGTTCACGCTTTCTAGTCTTAACATGCATTTTGAAACCAAGATAGAGTGGGATAGGAACTTCCCGGTCACTGTTATGTCGCACTACCGATTGTCTTTGTCTTGTAGTTTTCTTAACACTATTGAAGACTATGAGTTGTGATATGGTTTTTGCTGCCTGGTTAGCAGATTTCTCCTTCATTGACTGTGATTTAATACTAGGTCCATCAAGAATCATGTTGACAAGTGCAAGCAATGTTTTAGGAACAGTTTCTTCCTCGCATAATGAACCACTAAATGCATGACCAAATTCAAAAAGCAGTTTTCGAACTATTGTGGCTGCTTTAGCCAGATGAATTGCTTCTGAATCATTATCAGAACAAGCCTGTAAAATTGCCTCACCAATTGCTGTGTCATAAGTAAGTAAAATATCTCTCCCCTGCTTTGCAGCCTTCAGATATGGACAGTGTCCTAGAAGACGTTCTTTGAGTCTAGTGGAGTTAACATTACTCTTATATTCTGGGCTAAGTTCTGCCAGACGTTCACTATACAATGTTACTAAATCAGCCAGACGAAAAACAGGCACAGTTGCAGCAGTTGCTGACAGCCTCTGTTCCTCAATGTATGATATCAACTCTGCCAGTGCTATACTATCACATGAAAGTAAATCTGATATGCCCTTGACACTTTCGGAACGTTCCTCTAATTTCACTTGTCTCCTCTACCTATTGAAGAGATTGGTCAAGCAATCTTTGTGATATATGGCTGTAGATGCGACCATGTCAGCAGGGGCTAATTTTGTTAATAGCTTTGTGTCTTTTACCTTAGTAGCATACATTCGAACCGTTTTATCAAGTCCAAATGTACTAGTATTGTGTAGTCCTGGGGGTCCCGCCTTTTGGTCACAGAAAAAGCAGAAGGGTTCTTCCTGATCGGAAGTGCTACAGTGAGGACCCTGAATACTAGATCTTTGTTTAACTGGACTGTAAACACAAGATTCGTCACTTTCATCTGCAAGTTCTAAGGCACGCTTTTCTATGCGGTCAAGCTTCAACTCTGTAAACAAGTTTCTGCAGTTCTTGTGCCATTGTCCTCTGTTTTTCTGCAAGGTTGCAGCTATGCCTGAGCCGTCGTTTAACTGCTGTGGACATACATTTAACGGAACTTTCCCAAGTTCAAGGAATTTCATTAAGTTCTTTTCAAATGACTGATAGCTTTGCCCTATCGCTTTGGCAACCCCTCGCCCTGTCCCTCGCAATGG
>NC_090760.1:51436036-51448536 GCF_036898095.1 Palaemon carinicauda | reverse complement strand
TGGTGTTGTAGATATAATCCTGCATTGTTTGCGATATCTAGGAACACATTCTATTAATCTTTATATCCATGAACCATGTGTCTTTTTATATCTTGCCGCTTTCCATTTCTTTCTCTTACAAGTAATTAGAATATCCTCTACTTTAGTTTGCTTTGGTATCCATATTGCTCTTTTTCTCAATCTTTTGGTGGTAACCCCATCATTATAATTTCAATAGTACTTTGAGATGTAACTATCTTATGTTCTAAGGTTTTAATAGGATTCTGAGTTTTTTATGCATAAGTTAATACTGGTGAACATCTGATTGAATACTTTTCTTCTTAGAGAAAGTGATATTTAATTTTCCATAATCCTTTCTTGTTTTTATGTATATATATATGTACATATATATATATATATATATATATATATATATATATATATATATATATATATATATATATATATATATATATATATATATATATATATATATATATATATATATATATATATATCTATATATGAATATATATATTTATATGAATATATATATTTATATGAATATATATATATATATATATATATATATATATATATATATATATATATATATATATATATATATATATATATATATATATATATATATATATGTATATATATATATATATATATATATATATATATATATATATATATATATATATATAAATATATATATATGCATATATATATATATATATATATATATATATATATATATATATATATATATATATAAATATATATATGCATATATATATATATATATATATATATATATATATATATATATATATATATATATATATATGTATGAATGTATATATATGTATATATATATATATATATATATATATATATATATATATATATATATATATATATATATTCTATATATATATATATGTATATGTATATTTACATATATATATATATATATATATATATATATATATATATATATATATATATATATATATATATATATATATATATATATATATATATATATATCCGATATATATTTATTTATATATATATATATATATATATATATATATATATATATATATATATATATAGATATATGTATGTATATATACATATATATATATATATATATATATATATATATATATATATATATATATATATATATATGTATATATATATATAATTATATTTATTTATATATATATATATATATATATATATATATATATATATATATATATATATATATATATATATATATATATATATATATATATATATATATAGATATGAAGAGAGAGAGAGAGAGAGAGAGAGAGAGAGAGAGAGAGAGAGAGAGAGAGAGAGAGAGAGAGAGAGAGAGAGAGAGAGAGAGAGAGAGAACTAAAGGTAGTTTACTCTTCCATGGATAAAGTTGACAAAGATGTGAATACCATAATTCAAAATACGGCTAAGTCAGGTATGTGCAAAGGGATATCAAAATTGATACGATCTGAAAACAAAAGTTTGAGAAAGAAAAATTAATATGGATAGTATCCCAATATCAAAGGGCAGAATAACCTATACTTGCTGGATAAGGTCGAGCGCAAACAGAAATTTCAATATCAAGAAATAAAACGCTTACAAGCTCGTAGCTCGTTGAGCATACTTGGTTTTTCAAAGGCTTCAAGGGCTTAATCAATAGTCAGAGGGCAAACGGAATGAAATAAAAATATTTTTAATTTGGAAAGGAGAAATGAGAACAGAAGTAATTAGGCTTTTAAATAGAATAGAGAGGAACGCCTCCTGGCAACATTTTATTCATACTTAACGTGCTTGAGAGAGAGAGAGAGAGAGAGAGAGAGAGAGAGAGAGAGAGAGAGAGAGAGAGAGAGAGAGAGAGACCGGATTGCATATAAATGAAATATTAAGTCATTAGTACGTCTTTGGGAGATATCATGAGAACGAAAAAGTTTTCATAAATGTGTATTGAAGCATCGCATTTTTAACTCGGAAACTTTTATTCACTCTGTCATGACCCACCTCATTTAAAGAACACGTCAAATTAAATGATCCCTTCTTATTATTTATAATATGTAATGTGGAATAACTCAAAAGGAACACGGGAAATCATTTAGTCGAAGTAAAACTAAATTAATTCATATTTCTTATTAAATTTTCAATGAAAAGATAAAAAACTATTATTGATAGAATTTATCAATTTCATTTCGAACGCCACCTTTCCTTATTATGACAAAATGTGGTCTGGATGATCCAAAATTTTCTTTGCAATGAATTAGTTTCAGAACTCCTATCTCTGTCCTTTTACTTATTTCTCCGATGAAATTCGAGCTTCTAAGGTTGCAAAGGAATCGATGAGGATCTTTCAAAAACGGGCCTTATTTGTGCAACGCAGCTTAAGACGTGAAGCTTGCTTGCACCTTCAGAAGTTCCATATATGAAGACTATGTTGGTCACTGAATCCAGTTCATCTAGAACCACATAACTATCCATAACAGTTTGAAGTCTCTTGGCTCCATCATTCTTGCCTTGGTGAAGCATAATCAGTGCTTCCATCCAGGTTGTCCATTCCTTCCCCCTCTTACATAGAGTACTTGGGGATGCTATACATTTATAATGAAAAGACAATGTCTTGGTGGCATCCAAAACTCGAAAATGGTTGCTTTTCGGACAGACTGTCCTGATGATACATTCCAAAATACAAGCAGGAATATATATATATATATATATATATATATATATATATATATATATATATATATATATATTTATATATATATATATATATATATATATATATATATATATATATATATATATATATATATATATATATATATATATATATATATATATATATATATATATATATATATATATATATATATATATATGGGTGTTTTTGTAAGTATATATGTTTAGGTTGACTGCTAAATAGCAGGTAGTACATGCGATGGCTAGGATGTTTCTTTATCAGGAGATGTTATTAGCTTGTTTTTCTAATGAACTATTACCCTTTACATACTGTAGAGTGAATGACTTCCATAAAGAAAGAAAGTCCCATTAAATTGAAGATGACTGTCCCCATATTCAGGCCATCCACATTCACCAAAAGCTGCTATTAACGTGGCAGTGAGTAGTGTGACCTGGTTATAAGTCAAACATAAAGTGTCAAAATCTGGGGTGTAATGATACTGTGCTTAGTTTTTTGGTAAGTTTTACGAACCCCTTGGGTAAAAGGAAAACATCATATCAGCATCTATTCATGATGTAAAAGTTAACAGTAACTTCACTCATGCAGTATAACGGGAGTATGAAATAATTGTAACTGTGCTGTGCTGTGTGCTAAGGAGATAAAAAAAATGACCAGTAGAATGTTGTTTGCCTCCCTATCATTTAGTAAAACAGAATAAACATGGATGGTAAAATATGACTGCGTTAGGTTTTTGTGCTCTACTGTCTTTCTGTTTAACGGCTCTAATTGATCAACATGACGTTTTACAACATTATCACAAACACGAACATCATAATGTAAATTTCCTATCTCTCTTACAATCTCTCCTGGTACCCACTTCTCCGGAGTGTTGTACGATCTTACCTTGACATCAGATAAAGGTAAAAAATGTCTTACATTAGGAAGCTTTACTACTTGTTTATACCCTTTATCTTCTAAATCACCTTGCAAACTTGGATACAACAAATCTAACTTACACCTTATCCTCCTCCCCATCAACAAATTTGAGGGTACCACGCCTGTTGTGCTGTGTGGCGTGGTTCTATAAACAATAAAAATTTTGACACATGCAAAAATATATTACCTGAATTTGCTTTTCTACACTTCATATTGTGTTTAAACGTTTGGACAAATCTTTCAGCCTCTCCATTAGTAGATGGATGATATGTAGCTGAAAACGTATGCTTTATACCATTGACATTACAAAATTCTTTAAACTCTTGTGAGGTAAATTTGCATTAACTCTTTTATTGTGGCGTAAAACGTTGTTGTCTTCATTGGGATAATTTCTGGCCACTTACTGTAAGCATCTACTACTATCAAAAACAAGTAATTTAAAAAAGGACCTGCAAAATCTATATGCACTCTTTGCCATGGATACCTGGGTAACTCCCACGGGTGCATTCTAGCAAATTGAGGATTGTTCTGTTGCATGACACAATTCATACAATTCTTTACATTAGTTTCCACATCTTTATCTACACCTGGCCACCATACAAAAGTTCTCGCAATTGACTTTGATCTTACAATACCTTGGTGATCAGCATGTATTTCAGACAAAACCTTATTTCTCAGTGAATTAGGAATAACTACCCTAGAACCTCTCATCACTATTCCTTGTGTTACACTCAGTTCATACCATATATCCTTATATGGTTTATAATTTTCCTCTTTTCCACATAAGTCCCTACCTGTCATTAAACTCTCCAAAACCTTACTAAGTACTGGGTCTCGCTTGGTACTGTGTGCTACATCTTTTGCAGTTATTGGTACATCATATACAGAAATTAACAGAACACTGTCATCATACTCCTCTGGAGCTTTGTCTACGGGTAATCTAGATAAAGCATCTGCATTACCCATGTTTGATGTTGGACGGTATTCTATATCATAGTGGTATGCTGCTAACGTAACTGCCCAACGTTGTAGTCTTGCAGCTACCAACGTAGGTAACCTTGCTTTTGGACCCAATATTGCTAATAAAGGTTTATGATCTGTAACAATTGTGAACTTTTTCCTACCATAAAGATACATATGGAATTTTTTAACTTCATAAACTAATGCTAAACCTTCCTTTTCTATTTGAGAGTAATTCCTTTCTGCCTTGTTCAATACTCTAGAAGTGGATGCAATTGTTTTTTTCTGTTCCATCTGGGATTACATGAAACAATACTGCACCTAAACCTATGTTTGATGCATCACATACTAATTTAACTGGTAAATCCATTTGATAATGTACTAAGAATGTAGGTGATGTTATTTTCTGCTTGATTCTTTCAAAAGATTCCTGACACTCTTTTGTCCACTTCCATTCTACCCCCTTATTCAACAGATTATACAATGGATGTGCAATTGTAGACAAATTCTGAATGAAATTCCCATAAAATGTTACTAAACCTAGAAATGATTGTAATTCCTTAACATTTTCTGGCACTTTTGTTGATTGTACAGCTTTAATCTCCTCTTTAGTTTTGTGAATACCCTTGCCATTTATTACAAAACTTAAGCATTCCACTGAATCAACTTCTAAAATACATTTGTTTTTATTTACTCTAATATTATGTTCCTTCAACTTCTTCAGAACTGTTCGCAATCTTTCTCTATGTTCTCTTGTGTCTTTACCAGCAATTAAAATATCATCTCTAAAAATGAATACTCCTTGCATTCCTGAAAAAATCTTATCCATAGTTTGTTGCCATATAGCTGGACTACTTACAACTCCATAAGGTAATCTCTTTGGTCTAAACAAACCTAAGGATGTATTTACTGTACATAATTCTTGTGAAGTTTCATCCATGGGAAGCTGTTGAAACGCTTGTCTTAAATCTAATTTAGAAAAAACACTGCATCCTGACTTAGTTGCAAACATGTCTTTCGGATTTGGTAAGGGATGTTGAGCTACTTGCAGTTGTGGATTTAACATTACTTTGTAATCTCCACATAACCTAACCTGTCCACTTTCCTTCACAATAGGAACTAATGGTGTAGCCCAATCTGAATATGTAACCTTTTCCCAGGAACTTTCATTAACTAATCTCCTGATTTCTGTTTCAACTGCACTTTTCAATGCATACGGTACTGGTCTGGGAGCAAAAAATCTAGAACTGTCAGATTTCAAAACTAAAATTGCCTTTGCGTTCTTTACTGTACCTATTTTATCTTCAAATACCTCTTGAAACTCTGATATGATATTATCCATAGATATTTCATTTTTGTTTTCATCTTGTCTACCTGTAACCTTCAAAATACTAGGCCAATCTAACTTCAAATACTGTAGCCAATCTAAACCTAGCAAAGTTTGTCCATTACCTTTTACTATTGTTAATGGCATTCCCTCTAATTTCTGTTCTTTGTACTGTACTTCTACGTTCGAAGCACCTATCACCTGAATATCCAAACCATTATAACCTTTCAAAACTCTATTTGTACCTTCTAATAACAAATTAGGAATGCTTTTAGCCATTTTCTCAGACATAATTGATACATCGACTGCTGTGACAACTTGCATCAAAATTGGTTTACCATTTATGATTACTCCTACAATGATATGTTTTTCTGCACCTTTGTTGACTGAATTTATGCGAAACGCAAAATTAGTTTCTGAACTAACCTGATTATCATGAAAATTTTCTGCATTATTCTCTTGACCAATAGTATCAACTGTAGCATTTATTTTCTTTGCGTACTGTTTAGGGAATCTACAAGCAGTTGCAAAATGACCCATCTTTCTGCAATTCTGGCATGTGTGTCCAGTAGCAGGGCATTTCTTTGCTTCGTATGCAAGATGATCAGTTTTACCACACCTATAACACTTGGGTTTTTCCTGTTGTTTCTGTGTATAAGCCTGATTCTGATATTTATGAACATTAGTGTTAGGCACTTTTCTATGACTAGGCTTTGACATATTCCTTCTCTGATTCTCATTGGTTTTCCACTTAGAACCTACTGTATTAATTTTAGAATTTTCCATTCTATTGCTTGTAGAACTACCTATTATGTTACTTTGCCTATTTGATGTTTCTAAAGCTCTGCCTGTTATCAATACCTTTTCTAATGTTAAATCTTTATCTTACAATAATTTCTTTCTTACCTCTTCTGATGTCCAATGTGCAATTACTTGATCTATGATAACATTTTCTAACTCTAGAAATTCACATGAAACGGCTAAATTCTTTAGTCTAGTCACAAATGCATCTATACTTTCATTTTCTTTCTGATAAGCCTGCGCTGAAAACTGGTATCTTTCAAAAAAATTATTGACCTAAGGAGCAAAATATGTGGTAAGAGCCTTAATTGCAGCTTCACTTGTGTCATCTGTAGGCTGCAAAGTCTTAAACACTTCCCGAACTTCCCTACCTGCTGTATGAAGTAATAATGCCTTCTTTTGGGCATCCTTCATGTTCCCTAATGCTTCTAAATAAATCTTAAATTCCTCACACCACTGTTGCCATCGTGTTGCAACAGAATTGGGCTCAGCAGTGATGCTGAAACTTTCGGGGTGTTCGATGTTAAAAGGCATTTTGATTGCTTACCTTTACCTAGATTAGGTTAAACTACTGTTCTGCAGTCATAAGTTTACTTCCTACCTGTTTTGTAGCCTACCCAACTTTAAATTTCACCCTTTCTTGTTTTGTTTGTTTGATGAAATTCCTGTTCTGCTGCTTGTACAATCTTCATTGGGCGAAATTTATTCTTGTCCCTTAATGTACAAACGGACCTTCTCTTGTGCTGGCCGTTCTTCTACATAAGGTCCAATGTTTCTCCCTGCTTGATTTCGTCCTCCTGAGCGTCGCCAATTTGTAGTGTTGTACTTTTGGAGGAAGTTCTATTAACCATAATAATTACCTGGAACATAGATGAACAATTGTTAGTAATTATTTCTCAGCTGATCCCATCTCTTGTCGTCAATTTGTAGTGTTGTACTTTGGTAGGAAGTTCTATTAACCATAATAATTACCTGGAACATAGATGAACAATTATTAGTAACTATTTCTCAGCTGATCCCATCTCTTGTCGTCAATTTTTCTGTATGGGATTAAATAAGACGTTGGTATTCTTAATATACACGTTTAATGCAAATTATGACTACATTGTTCTATGACAGCTGACTCCCAAGTGTGTGTGGCGCGTCATACACAATCTGACAAAACCAAAACATTGCTAAACAAAAGAGCATCGCTCTGAAAAGACTTAAATCCTACTCCAGTACAAAACCATAAAGAATCACATCCTATCTTTGAGGTAATCAACAAATGTTTGAATCCTAATACCAAAACAAATCATTACACTTATGTACAAAGCATAACATGTCTTATTCATGCAATATGATGCAATGTTGCGCAATACCTGCAAAACTTGAAATAATATAGTACATTATTACAATAATACATAACAGTTTTGAATATGTGTTTTTCTAAGATAAAATGTATGAATGTCATGACACCTAGTGAAATAGGAGAGAAAGGATAAAGTAAGCAGGAATAGACAGGACACAGTGTAACTATATGTGTAGAGGGTAAAAGGTGTATTGCTTGGTCCAGGGTACCTCTTGTACAGTAGTTACAGAAAAACTGTTGAGTTTTCGAGTTAGTTCGAGAGTTAGCTGGGTAAGACTGGATGTGGAAGATGTAAAATCTATAGGTTTATCGTGTCCAGGAATCGAAAACCCCGTAAAATTGAAAAGGAATTCTTTTGTAAGAATCTGAATTGTTGTTGGGCTGTTTTTAGAGCACATTAAAGATTGTCATTGCCAGGAGATCTGAAAGTAAATGTAAGCAAAAGAAAACAGATAGAGATACTGAGAGGTATGATGTTCGTGAATCAAATGCAAATGGAGAGTCTTCTACAAAGGCGATTAAAAAAAGAGGTTGTATTGTGGCAAATGACAGGTTTTCAAGACAATAATAATGATATATCTTCAGGAAAGGGAAAATGATGATAAAAAAAAATCTTGAATGCTATTTCCCATTCTCTCTACATGACCAAGCCTTCTTAACACATTAATATCCACTTTACATACTAATTTATTTTTTTACACCCCTTCTCCTCATCACTGCCTCATTCCAAACTCTATTTAATTAAGATACACCCGGTATACTCCTCATACACTTCCTCTCGAACACATTCAATTTTTGTCTGTCTGTCATTTTCATCCCCCACAACTCCAATCCATACATCAAAGTTAGTCCAATATATTAAAATACAGAACTCCCTTTCTAAGCATTCCTACCCCTCTATTCTTTTCTACTTCCTTCACTGCTCCCAACACTTATCATCCTTCATTCACTCTCTGACCTACATCTGCTTCCACTCTACCATTTACAGCAACAACCTACCCTTAGTGCTTAGACTGATCTAGGTCCTAAAGTAACTCTCCAATTAACATTTTAATATAACGTTAAACCTAGTACCGCCCTCCTTTCTCGGGCATATCATAACCTCACTCTTACCCACATTAACTCTCATCTTCCTTCTGTCACACACCATTCCCAACTCTGTTACTAATCGACCCTGTTTCTCCTCCGATGCAGTATCATTCGTAAACAACTAATTCAAATCCAAATTATGATTAATCATTAATTACCTATTTTCAGCCAATACAACAGTAAATGCGCAATTAACAAATGCCTTTTACACAATGTTGCCTTGGTCATATTTACATACCTAGAATATTTAGAGTAGTTTTTGTAACAGAAAATATCCCCTCTACTGATTAAGTTAGGAGAAATTACTGCATTCACTGTGTGTGTATGGTCTATGTAACAATAAATATTAACATTAAACTTGCTAATGAGCTGCAATTAGATTCGTTAGAACTGGTAAACAAGGGCAAGAACGATGCATTACATTTGTAAATATAAATGTGAGTATTTCTAGTATCACATATTGTTTTTCCATTCCTGAATATACACTCTAGTTAATCTTTAAAATTCGTTGTGTTTTTTAGCATTATTTGATTAGGCTTCAATAGCCCTTACGCATATCCACCATTCCACGCTCCCTCCGAAACCTCCTACACTATCATTGTGTGTGTGTATATGTGTTTGTGTGTGTGTGTATTTGCGCGCGTGTGTGTGTGGTACACCCCGCTTGTAAAACCGCCTATTTCATGAAATAAGCAAAACATTTAACCAAATCGTGAAATGGGCAAATGTCCGGTCTACTTCATGAAATAGGCATTTTGATGTACGAATCTTAATATCTTATGCATAACTAATTGTCTTTTATATATAAGGTGTTTTAGCCAGAAATAGTATTTCATGAAGTGGTTATATGAATCTAAAAAAACATCTGCATGACACTGTCTTTTAGAAATAACCTATTGCCTAGCCTGAAATAATATTTCATGAAGTGGTTGTTGAGCCATAAATAGTTTCATTAAATTTTACATTTTTATCAGGACCAGAGAGAAGAATATCAAGAAGTGAAGAGAAACGTGCTGTAAGTGTATCAGATGACCCCTTAATATTATAATGATAGGTTCCGAAGTTTGAGGAGGGAGAAGGAAATTACTCTCCTGGATTGTGCTTATGAAGTACGACGAGGTTTTAAGAGATGGACAGAGGCTGCTAACGTAGGGGTGATGAGTGATTTAGAAGAATTGAAGAAAATTATATTATCAGTCATAAACCTTTCTCGGGTATGAAGTTCCAACCATCGTTCCGACCAAGTGTCAAGTATTGGCCGAACCATAGAAACCAGTTCAGTAATAAATATGTGAACAAGTTCAATAGTTACAGCGGAAGTAGCACTGGTACTATTCCTAAGCAGAATATGATAGCACCACAGCAACAATTGTCGAATCCTCCTCCTTTAAGTATCGTGAAAGACGTGCAGAAGGTTAATATAGTGTGTTTTAAGTGTGGTAAGAGAGGCCATATCAGTAAGGAATGTTGGTCGAATCAACCGAAAGTAGTCGTCCAAGTGATTAAGGATAACTTCATGGAATGCGAAGATGAAGAAAGAATCGGAAAAGAACGAAGAGGAAAATAAACCAACTAGCATTTACACGACGAACAGGACAACCCAAACAAAGCGGATGCCTTTAACCAATATATTTATGAAGGTATGTGAGCAGCAATACATGAGAGTGAGTGAACCCCGGTCAAAATAATGTGTAATAGAGGTTGCAACCAGAGTGTGGTGATACGAGGAGTACACCAATTGGTAGAACAGTCTCTTTCAAGAGAATCTGTTAATTTAAAGGGAATAGTAGGTGACGAGGTTACCCCTATTTGCCGTTTAAAACTGTCATGCGAGTTGGAGACAGGTAATTTTGATTTTGCGGCAAAGAATTCATTGGTTGCCGAAGGAGTAAATGTCCTGCAAGGTAAAGACGATTGCTAAGCGCCATTTGTGCCTTGTCCCATTGTAACAGAGAAACCATCAAGTATAGTCCCATGACTGAACTTGAGAAGAACTACCCATATATATTTCCTATTGGTGTGACGGCTAGGATTATGACGAAGAAATTGGCTGCTAAAGAAGAAAAAAGAATTGAAGGAGCGATAAACTTGGAGGATTTGTTTTCCGAAGAAAAGTATTCACTTGATGATACGCAAGAGAAGAATTCTTGAGTAAGCCCAATAGAAGAGGAATGACAGACAAGTGGACAAGAAGACAAAGAAGTAATACACCTGGAAGAAATAGAAAACTCAGTGTTAGAAGTAGGACAAATGAGTATTATAAGGCTGATAAGATTGCAACGGAAGGATGCAACGTTAAAAGAGTTATTGTACAGTGTTGTGGATGAGACGGAGCCACAGCAGTCTCTGACCAGTTATTGTCTTAAGGATGGGTTGCTGATAAGGAAGCATAGACCCGCCAATATCCCTTGGAATGCTTAATGGGGGATATACCGTCATATATTGATTCACGCACCGTGGAAAAGACTGGTGATCACCATAGCACAAGAGACAAGACATATTGGGGAAAGGAAGATGATGGAGAAAATTATAAAACACTTTTTCTGGCCTAGCATACATAAGGACGTGAACCAGTTTTGCAGTGCATATCATATATGTCAGATGGTTGAAAAGCCAATCAAGTATATTAATAAAGTTTCATTAGACCTGATAAAAGTGCGAGGAGAACTCTTCAGCAAGGTAATGATCAGCATTGTGGGACCTTTACCAAGGACAAAAAAGGGTCACGAATATATGTTTACCTTGATGAGTCACGTGATGAGATAAGTAGAAGCCGTACCCATTAGGAACATCAGTGCCAAAATAGTTGCCGAGAAGTTATTACACATTTTTACTAAGTTTGGTATTTCGGAAATACTCCAAAGTGACCGAGGAACGAATTTCGCATCAAAACTGTTTAAAAACGTAATGAAACTGTTGGAGGTGAAACAACAAATGTCAATAGCTTATCAGCCGGAGACCCAAGGTGCATTAGAGAGGTTCCATCAAACTCTGAAAAGTATGTTAATGAAGTTCTGCAACGAATCAGGGAATGAATGGGATATGGGACTACCGTAAATGTTATTTGAGGTACGTAATGCTTATCAAGAAAGCATCGGATCTAGCCTGAATGAAATAGTATTTGGACAAGAAGTACGAGGACCGAGAGGAAACGGATAGTGAATGTCAAGGATTTGAGGAAACGGATCATCAAGATAAGAAAATTTTTTATAGAAAACCTTAAAACGAACCAAGAGAATATGAAGAAAAGATTTAATTGGAAAAGCAAGGACAGACATTTTCCGGTAGGAAAACAGGTTATTATTTTTCTTGCAGATAAAGAG
>NC_090760.1:51423536-51431036 GCF_036898095.1 Palaemon carinicauda | reverse complement strand
TGTACTTCCTTCGTCAAGGAACATAGCAGGCCAGAAGAACCTCAGCTTCTTCTGTCTACGGGGCCAGCACCAACCCTTACGCTCACATGACGAAAGAATCTGTACTTCCTTCGTCAAGGAACAGAGCAGGCCAGAAGAACCTCAGCTTCTTCTGTCTACGGGGACAGCACCAACCTTTACGCTCACATGACGAAAAAATCTGTACTTCCTTCGTCAAGGAACAGAGCAGGCCAGAAGAACCTCAGCTTCTTCTGTCTACGGGGCCAGCACCAACCCTTACGCTCACATGACAAAAGAATCTGTACTTCCTTCGTCAAGGAACAGAGCAGGCCAGAAGAACCTCAGCTTCTTCTGTCTACGGGGCCAGCACCAACCCTTACGCTCACATGACAAAAGAATCTGTACTTCCTTCGTCAAGGAACAGAGCAGGCCAGAAGAACCTCAGCTTCTTCTGTCTACGGGGCCAGCACCAACCCTTACGCTCACATGACAAAAGAATCTGTACTTCCTTCGTCAAGGAACAGAGCAGGCCAGAAGAACCTCAGCTTCTTCTGTCTACGGGGCCAGCACCAACCCTTACGCTCACATGACAAAAGAAGCTGTACTTCCATCGTCAAGGAACAGAGCAGGCCAGAAGAACCTCAGCTTCTTCTGTCTACGGGGCCAGCACCAACCCTTACGCTCACATGACAAAAGAATCTGTACTTCCTTCGTCAAGGAACAGAGCAGGCCAGAAGAACCTCAGCTTCTTCTGTCTACGGGGCCAGCACCAACCCTTACGCTCACATGACAAAAGAATCTGTACTTCCTTCGTCAAGGAACAGAGCAGACCAGAAGAACCTCAGCTTCTTCTGTCTACGGGGCCAGCACCAACCCTTACGCTCACATGACAAAAGAATCTGTACTTCCTTCGTCAAGGAACAGGGCAGACCAGAAGAACCTCAGCTTCTTCTGTCTACGGGGCCAGCACCAACCCTTACGCTCACATGACAAAAGAATCTGTACTTCCTTCGTCAAGGAACATGGCAGACCAGAAGAACCTCAGCTTCTTCTGTCTACGGGGCCAGCTCCAACCCTTACATTCACATGACAAAAGAATCTGTACTTCTTTCGTCAAGGAACATGGCAGGCTAGAAAAACCTCAGCTGCTTCTGTCTACGGGCCCAGCTCCAACCCTTATATTCACATGACAAAAGAATGTGTACTTCCTTCGTCAAGGAACATAGCAGGCTACAAGAACCCCAGCTTCTTCTGTCTACAGGGCCAGTACCAACCCTTATGCTCACATGACAAAAGAATCTGTACTTCTTCGTCAAGGAATATAGCAGGCCAGAAGAACCTCAGCTTCTTCTGTCTACAGGGCCAGCACCAACCCTTATGCTCACATAAGAAAAGAATCTGTACTTCTTCATCAAGGAACATAGCAGGCCAGAAGAACCTCAGCTTCTTCTATCTACAGGGCCAGTACCAACCCTTATGTTCACATGACAAAAGAATATGTACTTCTTCATCAAGGAACATAGCAGGCTACAAGAACCCCAGCTTCTTCTGTCTACAGGGCCAGCACCAACCCTTATGCTCACATGACAAAAGAATCTGTACATCCTTCGCCAAGGAACATAGCAGGCCAGAAGAACCTCAGCTTCTTCTGTCTACAGGGCCAGCACCAACCCTTATGCTCACATGACGAAAGAACCTGTACTTCCTTCGTCAAGGAACATAGCAGGCCAGAAGGACCTCAGCTTCTTCTGTCTACAGGGCCAGCACCAACCCTTATGCTCACATGACAAAAGAACCTGTACTTCCTTCGTCAAAGAACATAGCAGGCCAGAAGAACCTCAGCTTCTTCTGTCTACAGGGCCAGCACCAACCCTTATGCTCACATGACAAAAGAACCTGTACTTCCTTCGTCAAGGAACATAGCAGGCCAGAAGAACCTCAGCTTCTTCTGTCTACAGGGCCAACACCAACCCTTATGCTCACATGACAAAAGAACCTGTACTTCCTTCGTCAAGGAACATAGCAGGCCACAAGAACCTCAGCTTCTTCTGTCTACAGGGCCAGCACCAACCCTTATGCTCACATGACAAAAGAACCTGTACTTCCTTCTTCAAGGAACATAGCAGGCCAGAAGAACCTCAGCTTCTTCTGTCTACAGGGCCAGCACCAACCCTTATGCTCACATGACAAAAGAACCTGTACTTCCTTCTTCAAGGAACATAGCAGGCCAGAAGAACCTCAGCTTCTTCTGTCTACAGGGCCAGTACCAACCCTTATGCTCACATGACAAAAGAATCTGTACTTCCTTCTTCAAGGAACATAGCAGACCAGAAGAACCTCTGCTTCTTCTGTCTACAGGGCCAGCTCCAACCTTTCTGCTCACATGACAAAAAAATCTGTACTTCCTTCGTCAAGGAACATAGCAGACCAGAAGAACCTCTGCTTCTTCTGTCTACAGGGCCAGCTCCAACCCTTATGCTCACATGACAAAAGAATCTGTACTTCCTTCGTCAAGGAACATAGCAGACCAGAAGAACCTCAGCTTCTTCTGTCTACAGGGCCAGCTCCAACCCTTATGTTCACATGACAAAAGAATCTGTACTTCCTACGTCAAGGAACATAGCAGGCCAGAAGAACCTCAGCTTCTTCTGTCTATAGGGCCAGCTCCAACCTTTATTTTCACATGACAAAAGTATATGTACTTCTTTCTTCAAGGAACATAGCAGGCTAGAAGAACCTCAGCTGCTTCTGTCTACAGGGCCAGCACCCTTATGTTCACATGACAAAAGAATCTGTACTTCTTCATCAAGGAACATAGCAGGCTACAAGAACCCCAGCTTCTTCTGTCTACAGGGCCAGTACCAACCCTTATGCTCACATGACAAAAGAATCTGTACTTCTTCGTCAAGGAACATAGCAGGCCAGAAGAACCTCAGCTTCTTCTATCTACAGGGCCAGTACCAACCCTCATGTTCACATGACAAAAGAATATGTATTTCTTCGTCAAGGAACATAGCAGGCTACAAGATCCCTAGCTTCTTCTGTCTACAGGGCCAGTACCAACCCTTATGTTCACATGACAAAAGAATCTGTACTTCTTCCTCAAGGAACATAGCGGGCTAGAAGAACCTCAGCTTCTTCTATATACAAGGTCAGTACCAACCCTTATGTTCACATGAGAAAGAATTTATACTTTTTCATCTAGGAACATAGTAGGCTAGAAGAACCTCAGCTTCTTCTATCTACAGGGCCAGTCTCACAACGGTTACTGAACTTGAACTTCTTTATTTGGCATAATCTCATTAAGGAACAGCATACTAGAAGAACCTCAGCTTTTATCTACAGAGCCAGCACCAACACTTTATGTTCACATGAGGAGTTTGTACTTTATCAAAGAACAGCATACTAGAAGCAGCTCAGCTTTTTCCCTGTGTGGTGCACATCCTCTATGTTATTCCGACAGAATCGTCTCTTAGTAGTTTCCTAGTTGAACTCCCTCCAAGTATTTTCAAAATTTTGCACAGAACCATTTTCAATTATCCTATTTTTCTATTCTACAACGCAATCCTTTTTTCATTCTCTCAAGTGTTAAGTTTTTTTTTTTTTAGATTTTTTTTTCTAATTTTTAATGCAATTAAAGGAAGGATTCTCTCATTCACATCTATTATATACTTGGCCAACTTCATTCATAACTCACCCATGAAATGTAGTTTTGAATAAAAAAAAAAAAAAATTTTAGGCACCTTTGAAGGATATGACTGCATACTAGAAAAAACTAAGCTTTTTCCTTCTGCAAGGCCAGTCATCTAGATTATTCCAACAGAGCAACCATAAGGTTGACATCCGGAAGAATAGATCTAGAAATCCGACCATTTGCTCACATGACAAAGGCCTGTACCACTCCGTCATGGAACCGCTGCATACAAGAAGAAGCTCAGCTTTTTCCCTCTGCAGTGCACATCCTCTAGGTTACTCCAACAGAAATGTTTCGTAGTGGTATATTTTTGGATTTTGCTTTTTTTTCTTCTATTGAACAGCATCCTATTTACTCTTAAAAATTCTCTTCTTCGATAGCCTCTTGTAAGATATTTCTAATCCTAGCCAAGGCGACATCTTTTGCGGCCCTTCTAAGATGGCTTCCCAAGTCCCGAGATTGTCCATGAAGATGGCCTTCATTTTCTGAGTTTTCTTGTAACATATTTTCAAAATACTCGGTAAGGTTTTCTATTATTTGGCTTTTTATTGCCTTATATTCACTTTTCTTTTCAATTTTGTCTCCTTTGATTGCATTTTCATGTAGTTCAGTAAGATCATAAACTCGGCCTGTTTTCTCAGACATTTCCTCTTGTACTGATTTTCTTATCTGGGCCAAGGCCTTATCTTTAGTGCTCCTCCTAAGAGGGGTTCTAAAGTCCAGAGGTTTTCCACCAAGATCGACTTCTTTTAAGTTTCCTCGTATGGCATTTTCAAATTTCTGGATATGCCTTTTTACATTGCCTTTTTCTATTACTTCATGGATAACCTTCTTCATTTCTTCTATCTTATCACCTTTCAGAGCCTCTTCCCATACTTGAACAAGACCATATACTAAGCGTCTCTTTTCTGGAAAGACCTCCTCCATTGCAATTCTTCTAATCTTGAAAAAGGCTCTATCTTTGGCTTTCCTCCTAAGATCAGCTGTTTGTTTGCGTCCCATTACCTTTAGCTTTATAATGTCTTCATAATCATCACTATTACTAACAGAATATCCTTGTGTTCCTGAGCTACTTGCTTCCTGGTAGTCTTGAAGTTCCTTTTCAATGTTTTCACTTTTCCTTTTAAGATTCTCTCTCAAGCCTGGAGATTGCCCAAGAAGATGGCCTTCATTTTCTGAGTTTTCTTGTAACATATTTTCAAAATACTCGATAAGGTTTCCTATTATTTGGCTTTTTATTGCCTTATATTCACTTTTCTTTTCAATTTTGTCTCCTTTGATTGCATTTTCATATAGTTCAGTAAGATCATAAACTCGGCCTGTTTTCTCAGACATTTCCTCTTCTACTAATTTTCTTATATGGGCCAAGGCCTTATCTTTAGTGGTCTTCCTAAGAGGGTTTCTGAAGTCCAGAGGTTGTCCACGAAGATCGCCTTCTTTTAAGTTTCCTCGTATGGCATTTTCAAATTTCTGGATATGCCTTTTTACATTGCCATTTTCTATTACTTTATGAATAACCTTCTTCATCTTTTCTATTTTCTCACCTTTCAGAGCCTCTTCTCATACTTGAACAAGACCATATACTAAGCCTCTCTCTTCTGGAAAGACCTCCTCCATTGCAATTCGTCTAATCTTGAAAAAGGCTTTATCTTTGGCTTTCCTCCTAAGATCACCTGTTTGTTTGCGTCCCATTACCTTTAGCTTTATAATGTCTTCATAATCATCCCTATTACTAGCAGAATATCCTTGTGTTCCTGAGCTACTTGCTTCCTGGTAGTCTTGAAGTTCCTTTTCAATGTTTTCACTTTTCCTTTTAAGATTTTCTCTCAAGCCTGGAGATTGCCCAAGAAGATGGTCTTCATTTTCTGAGTTTTCTTGTAACATATTTTCAAAATACTCGATTAGGTTTTCTAATGTTTGGCTCTTTATTGCCTTATATTCACTTTTCTTTTCAATTTTGTCTCCTTTGATTGCTTTTTCATGTAGTTCAGTAAGATCATAAACTCGGCCTGTTTTCTCACACATTTCCTCTTGTACTAATTTTCTTATCTGGGCCAAGGCCTTATCTTTAGCGACCCTCCTAAGATGGTTTCTGAAGTCCCGAGATTGTCCACGAAGATCGTCTTCCTGTATGTTTCCTCGTATTATATTTTCGAGATACTCGATGTTCCTTTTAATGATCCCTTCTTCTATCACTTCAATAACAATCTTCTTTTTCTTGTCTATTTTCTCGCCTTTTAGAGCCTCTTCCCAGAGCTGAATAAGATCGTATACTAAGCCTCTCTTGTCTGGAGAGACTTCATCCATTGCAATTGGTCTGATCCTTAATATGGCTCTATCTTTCGCTTCCCTTCTAAGATAAGTTCTCTGATTCCGTGCCAGTATCTCTCCCATCATAGTTGCTCCATAATCACCACAAAAACTACCAGAATCTGCTTCTGTTCCTGGGCTATTTTCTGTCATCGTTTCTCTTAACATATTTTCAAATTTTCGGATGATTAGGGCTACCCTTGCAGCTTGGTAGGACTTTTCAAACTTAGGAATTTCAACAATCCTAGCTAAGGCCACTTTTATGGCCTCCGTAGTTGGATTCTTTCTAATTTCAAGAGAATCCTTCGGTTTTCCTTTACCTTTTATCCTTTCTTGGTATCCATTTTCGGACATTTCAAACTTATGAATTTCAACAATTCTAGCTAGGGCCACTTCTTTCGCCTCCCTAGCTGGATTTCTTCTAATTCCAACAGAATCCTTCTTCTGTTTTCCGTTACCTTTTATCCTTTCTTCATATTGCATTATACGAGTCTTCACTTGTCCTTCGTTTCCTAGTGAAACCTTTCTTTCTTGTTTCTCCATTTTTCCAGTTTTTTCAAATTTCTCGACTAGATCCTCAACGGTTCCTGGTCCTGGGTAACCGTTCTTCTTTACTTTAATTAAAGCGTCCCTGTTCGGTTCCATAGCGGAACAATTACAGCATACACAATATCCCAAATTGTTCTGATTAGTAACCACAAAATAAACTTTGGTACTCAAAGCCATTTCACAATAAAAACAACACAAATAACTGGTATTACTACACATTTTTGTTAATAACTTTCCTCTACCTTGCTTTAGGTCTATTTTGAAAAAAGAAAAAAGAAATGGAACTTGATCTGAAGACACTCAGGGAGAAGCCAAGAATGTCTTCAAAGAACAACACGGATCTCGGAGCTCAGGAAGTTTTCGGAATGTCTTCGAAATGAAGCAGGAATCCCGCAGCTTCGGAATGTCTTCGAAATGAAGCAGGAATCCCGCAGCCGGATTTGCGATCAGACGAAAGATTTATTTCGTTAATTTTTCATGATTCCTATTTTGAATACCACCAAATCGACAGAAATTATCACAAAACTATCTATTTTAGGCCTATGTCTACTACAATAGGCTTCTAAAATCATTTACAATAGGATAACATAAAGGAGAAGTAAAGACGATTTTCTCAAATTAGGATTTTATTAATTAGAGCTACATTGAACATGTTAATCATCTCCTCCGAGATTTCTGAAGAATTCCGAGAGTCGATGAAGAGATTTTCGTTGATTGGGTTGAAGAAGAAGGCGAAGATGATTGCTCTTACAGTGACTGAAGACTCGCAAGTCTGAAGAACGCCATTCCTGAAAGGATTCAGGAAGAGGATCGAAAAACCTCTCCAAGCCTGAACCCTTTTAGGAATGGCATTCTTCAGACTTGCGAGACTTCAGTCGCTGTAAGAGCAATCATCTTCGCCTTCTTCTTTAACCCAATCAACGAAAATCTCTTCATAGACTCCCGGA
>NC_090760.1:51411036-51416036 GCF_036898095.1 Palaemon carinicauda | reverse complement strand
TACGCCATACTTCCCAATGACACCTTCTACCTCTCCAGCGCCCACTCTAGCATTTAAGTCACCCATAACAACTACATAATTCCTTCTACCCAGTCCTTCTACACACCTATTTAATTCATTCCAGAACTCATTCCGCTCTTCTTCACTCTTCTCACTACCTGGCCCATACGCACTGACAAACGCCCAACATTCCCTACCCAACCTAACCCTTACCCACATTAACCTAGATGATATCTCCTTCCATTCCACTACTTTACCTGTCATCCATTCACTCAGCAATAACGCCAAACCATCTCTCGCTCTTCCCCTTTCAATCCCAGACACTCTACCTGACATTACACCAAACATCACTTCACCTTTTCCTTTCATCTTTGTCTCACACAAGGCCAATACATCCATCCTTCTACTTCTAAACATACTTCCAATCTCACATCTTTTACTCTCTATCGTACTACATCCACGCACATTCAAACACCCCAAAACTAGATTGCGGGGAGCAGTCACTCTCCCCCCAGCTCCATCTCCTTGTCGATGTCTCGCAGGAATTTTATACAGGAGAGGGGGTTCCCAGCCCCCTCGTCCCGTCCCTTTTAGTCGCCTCTTACGACACGCAGGGATAACGTTGGCGCTATTCTAATTTTATATGCCCCCACGGCCGCAGGGGGCTGGGAGTATTTTTTTTTTTTTAATGTGCATATAGCAATATTATCTATATCCTTTTTGATTATATATGGAACGAAAAAATACGTCACTAAAATAATGATAATTATAACGAAGATAGTAGAATTTAATAATAATAATAATAATAATAATAATAATAATAATAATAATAATAATAATAATAATAATAATAATAATAAGAGAGAGAGAGATAGATAGAGAGAGAGAGAGAGAGAGAGAGAGAGAGAGAGAGAGAGAGAGAGAGAGAGAGAGAGAGAGAGAGAGAGAGAAAAAAAAAACTGCTCCAACTGAGAAAATGTCCCTGCTGATACTCGTACCCTGCATCTTTTCTCTGAGGCCCCAACCAGGTAAACACGACGCTGAATATGAACACACAGCACTTGACCCAAATATTTCAAACAGGCTCTATCTCATCCTTGACGACCGGAGTAGGTAAACAGACGATGGTTCTGCAGAGGAATGTTGACACAACTTCTCGGAAAGATTGATTCAATTTAGGGTGAAATGAAAAGTCTATAATTCACCCCTATAAAGGAAGGACACATAAAACATGGAAAAATCATTTAATAAACAGCGTAGAATTTCACAATCAAAATTTACACAGATAATGCACAAATAGGTAAATATAGTTCACCATTGTTATATAGATATTAGGAAAAAAATTATGTTAGTGTCCTAATATTCAGAACAATTTAAATTTTCTTTGCAATTTTTGTTTTAATTAATAAAAAAAAAATGATTTTATATTACCATTTCCAAACACTCAGGAATTGAAATGATACATCAGCAAAATAAACAAAAGGAAACTTTTGTTTATTTCTTGTTCAATAGAAACCTTTCTATTTAGCTATTGATGATATCTTCAGAAAGGGGAGACAGGGGAATAGTTTTCAATAGTCATGTTTTTCGTCAAAGGACAGAGTGATAGATATGGGTTTACGGTCGAATTGTTTGATCTTTTCTAGGAGTCGTGCATAGAGGTATTCACCATTATTATTACATTTCTTTTATTATAACATCAATAGCTATAGAGTTACTCTCCAAAATGTTTTTGCCATTCCTAACGCTATTGTTAACACGAAGTCTAATGTAGATAATCAAAAAATATAATTTCTATATCAATTTGTTATCAAATATGTTTACTAAATACTTACCCTGACACACTCGCTTTCTCAAAAAAATGGCTATTCAGATAATCCAAAAGTTACTGAATTTTCTCTATTTCTACGTGTATTTTCCAAAAATATACCTGAAAACAATATTTATAAAATCTCTATCTGAATGCCGTAACTTCATTTGCAATTTCCTTTGAATCCTGTAACCTCACTGGCTTAGGGATTGTCAGGAAGTCAATAAAAAGCGTTTTGTTGAATAAGAACATTACACACACAAAAGAATGTCCACATTTGTCCCCATTAAGGTCAACTTGGCAAACGATTGTAAACAGAATAATTATGAATGTAATGATATATGAATTTACTTTAGTGTGCAAAATTTTTCGGATATATATTGAAATTAGAAACGCAAGCAGACATTGCAATGCGATGTCTGGAAGCATATGGAATGAATGAGACTATCAGAAAAAAAAAAGGACTCAACGTCAAAGGACAGGAACGTTCCACTCATGAGGGGAAACACGCAGAGAGAGAGAGAGAGAGAGAGAGAGAGAGAGAGAGAGAGTCTTATTTTGACGATGCTGAGCGTAGTTTATATTCTCCAAACAGCAGCTAAAACATGAACTACTGAGCTTCAGGTATTTTTTATGTATTTTCACCTTTGGAGTTACTGGAATATTATGGGGCCTTCTGTCTGTGTTCGGTATATATTATACACTCCAAGCTAGTGGAAAAGTTGTCCTGGAATTATTAGTAATGGCGACGGTCGAATGTATGAGTTTTCTGTTCTACCTTTGATTTGTAATGTATTGTATAACAAACACCATCCTGTCCCCGATGCTTGTGACTAAACTTTTAAATATTTTAGTTTTAAATCCTCTACAATTGTATATTGTTGGAGTTGTTCCTTAAAATGAATTGAGTTTTAGTTATATTTAATGGAAATACTTAATTTTTCACTTTAAAAAAAAAATGTTTTTTACAATGTTTACATTAGTATGTTTCTTGAAAACAATTGGGGATTATTGAAGGCTGTGTCCAGAAGCTTAATGGAGACAGTTTACGCATCATTCTTACCTCAATGAAGCTAGCGGTGCCACTGAGGTATTTTCAGCCATCTAAGATGAATTGATGTGTTCTATAGTTTGGACTTACTGCAGTAACTGTATGACCTAATAATGATTTCTATAATTCAGTAATATGTCTTACAAAGGGAATCAATTAAAGCTACTAGAAGTACAGAAAAGTTGACAAAAATATGAGTGATGTAACATTTGGCCAGGTGATGTTCGAAACAAAATGTTCTGGTGTAAATGACTAGATCAACTGGCCACACCGTAAAATGACAGAAAAAAATGATTTGATGTGAATAAAACTAGGATTTCTCTCTCAAGAGTTTAATGGGTTATAGAATAATCCTGTTTACAACTCGAAACAGATCTGATTGATCTCGTATGAGACAAGCGTCTGTAATTGGCCTGACCAAATACCCTAATTTGGAGGACTTTAAAGATGTGACAGTGCCAGGGGACACGAGTGATTTCAGGAAAAAAAAGAAGAAATATATTAGCTTAGACAATACCAGCAGGTGTATATTGTTTATAGCTTGGGAGAGGAAATTCAAACTTTTTAAATATTAAGTTTATAAGGTACCGTTAGACTTCACAACAAAAATATATGAAAAAAATGTCATACTTAAAAATATCGTAAATTTGCGTATACTGACTTGAATGAAACATTACAGAGAAATCATAAAGCAAAGTCTACACGAGAGGAACTCATCTCACGGGCTGGCTATTCATCCCTTCAATACACAAGCTAAAAATATAAATAAATCATGAATTAACTATTGTATTTACTCTACACTAGCCCCTCTTCGTTAGGATATATATATATATATATATATATATATATATCTTCTTCCCAGCTGGTTCCCATTTTTATATGGGGTCGCCGTTGCGGATGAGCCGTTTCCATCTTTTTCTATCCTGCGCTTCTGCCTCATCAATCCCCTTCTCCTGTAAATCTCCTCTGACACAGTCCCTCCATCTCTTTCTTGGTCTCCCTCTTCTTCTTCTTCCTTGAACCTCCATCTCCATAGTATGTCTCCCAACGTGGTCCTCATCTCTCCTCATCAGGTGTCCATACCATCTCAGCCTCCCTTCCTGCACTTTCTTTGATATTTCCACCACCTTTGTCGACCCCCTTATGTAGTCATTTCTTATCCGATCCTCTCTTGTCACCCCAGACATCCACCTAAGCATTCTCATTTCTGCCACATCCATCTTCTTCTCCTCTGTCTTCCTCATGCTTGCTGTTTCTGTTCCATACAGCATTGCTGTTCTTACCACTGTCTTATGAAATTTTCCTTTCAATCTCAGCGGTATTCTTTTGTCGCAAAGAACTCCTGAGGCTGCTCTCCAGTTGTTCCAGCCTGCCTGTACCCGATGTTTAACTTCATCTTCCATACCTCCTCCAACATTAACAAATGATCCCAAATACTTAAACTTATCAACTCTCTTTATCTGTTCTCCCCTAAGCTGAATACTTTCTCTATCATCCCCCTCACTGGTGGTACACATATATTCTGTCTTAGATCTACTTATTCTCATTCCTCTGTCCTCCAGTACTTGCCTCCATCTTTCCAATTTCATTTCCAGATCTTCCCTGCTCTCTGCGCACAGAACAATATCATCTGCATACAATATGTTCCATGGTACTGCCTCCCTTACCTCTTCTATTAAAACGTCCATCACTATGTTAAAGATAAATGGGCTCAGAGCTGACCCTTGGTGTAATCCTACTCTCACCTCAAAGCCCTCTGTCTCCCCAGTACTGCTCCTCACTCTAGTAAACACATTACGGTACATCTCTTGTATCAGTTGAACGTACTTCTCTGGCACCCTCCTCTCCCTCAGACTCCTCCACACCTCTTGTCTTGGGACTCGGTCATAAGCCTTTTCAAGGTCAATGAATACCACATGCAGGTCTCTTTGCTTTTCCCGGAATTTCTCCATTAGTTGCCTCAGACAAAATACACCATCTGTTGTTCCCCTACCCTTCATGAATCCCATCTGCTCTTTACCTATTTCTACTTCTTCTCTTAGTCTGGCATCTATCATCCTTTCCAGTATTTTCAAAGTGTGGGACATCAATTTAATACCTCTGTAATTCCCACACTCTTGGACATCACCTTTCCCTTTG
>NC_090760.1:51398536-51401036 GCF_036898095.1 Palaemon carinicauda | reverse complement strand
CATCTTTGAAGCCTTTGTTGAACGTCAACTAGAAGATAGGTAATATATTGTCGATCTCTTGGGCATTATTGGAATATGGGTTATGGCAACATCTCCGATTATGCAAAAATTTCAATCCTCTTTTGAAGCTGAACTTGGTTATTTTATGTATTCATTACTTGGATTGATATTCATGAATATCAAGGAATATTCTGATTTGAATTTCATCCATATAAGAATATGATAAAGGTTTTTATGAAAGTAAACCTTTGGTCATCTCAACCTGGCCCGGACATCTAAACCTGAGGTGTAAAGCTATATGTAAATACTGTATCTCATTAGATATAATCTTAATTTCCCTTCTTATTTGTCAATTAGAATAACACTTATTAAGATATACAAAACTTTGAGTCTTTTAATGAGATACCTGGTAAGACTGCAGCATTATTTGATTTCTTCTGAGACAAAATGAAAACTTCTAAAACACTGACTGTTTAAGATTTTCTAAAAGAAAATCAAACTTCCGATATAACGATTGTAAAAATACTGTCTCGTTTGGGAGTCCATCTTCAAATACTGTTCTTGGGTTCTCCTCATTCAATAGTCCTTCAAAATATGTTTCCCCCTTCTTTTAATTTCAAATTTCATTCTATTTTGCTTGAACTATACCATTGCTATCTTTTATTGGCCTTATCTGTGTCAGGTCTTTAGATGCAGCATCTCGGGCCTTAGCAATTCGTAATATTTTCCTCTCTCCTTCTGGTGTTTCCATCTCTTTATAGACTTGATTAATGTCTCTATCATTTGGGATAGCAAAATATCATTGGAAGTTTCTCACCGCAAGCATAAAATCGCCAATACCCGGTGGGGACTCCTCACCAATCTCTACTTCCTGGTTGATGTGGTACATCAACGTTTAATCAACTCAGACTCATACTCATCGACACCTGTTCAACCAGTCCCTTTCGAACTCCCATGTCACATCAACACACCCACGGATACCTACGGCCACTTCCTCACTTCGTACCTAGAAGTCTTCCGACTAGGGCTTTGTCAAACACCCTTGGATCCAACCAAGCAAGGTGTTTATCACCATATCAAGACAACGAAGGCCACAGTGGTTGGACCGGGATCATTTAGAAGCTGCTAAACAAATGTTCTCCAAACTGGAAAATGTGTGTCCTTGTCAAAAAGTCTCAAGCACATGGTCGTCATCCTTACATATCATCCAGAAGAAGGATGTTTCCTTTCACCATTGTGGGATTACAGGCTTCTGGACATGCAGAAAGAACCGGGTCACTGCCCTCTCCCCAACACCACTGACATTCCACCTACTTGCTCAAATCAAAGGTATTCTGTACTCTCAACCTACTGAAGGGCTAGTATCAGGTGCCCATGAAGCAAATACCGACATTACCACCCCCTCCTGCACATACACGTTCAATTACTGGCCTTCTGCATATGTTATGTGGACTACCTATTTGTGTTCGCTTTCTCTAAAGAGGAACACCTCTATCACCTACACATCCACCAATCTCTACCGTCAGTAACAAACTGGCCTTGTGGTCCATTATGACAAGTGCTCGTTTGACGTCAATAAAGTGTCATTCTTAAAGCACAGCATCTCTGAGAAGATATCAGCTGCTCAGAACTTCCCCACTCCCTTGACTGTAAAAGCACTGCAAGAATTCTTGGGCCTAATTAATTATGATGTCCCATTCTTTTCAACCTTTACTTCAACTTTTGCCGCCTCTACTCTTTCCTAAAAAGGCAAGGCAAAAGAACTAAAATGGGATCCCCTACAATGATCAGAATCCTACAATGGGAGGAATGCCCTATCAACTGCCTCTGCTCTCACTTTTCCCAAGCCTTTGCCTCCTCTTTTTTTCTCCATCGATGCCAATGACATCACTATTGGTGAGGTGCTTGAGTAGGTGGTCAATCGATGTTCATTTGGTACAGCATTACTAAAGATGCTAAGGATTAGGTCCATGATGTTACTTCATGGGAAAGTTCATAGGTACATTGACACACGGATTCAGGAGTGAGTACCTTTATTCAACCCTAGCGTTGTTTTGCCCACATTCACCTATACATAGTAGCCCTGCTACCCAGATCATAAGGACACCATGACCTGTTAACCATCATTGACTACTCCAATCGTTTACCTGAAGCCATCCCCGTGCAAACTGCACCATCCATCTCAATCTCAGGTGGATAGCCAGATTTGGTATCCCTGAGCATATTGCTTCTAACAGGTGAGGCACTTTTACCTCTATATTGTGAAAATTATTAGTAAACTTCTTGGGAATTACCATAGATCAAAACCCGTTGACGACCCTTTAACCAATGGAATGATTAAATGCTTTCATCTCACTATCAAAGCACCTTTGATGTGCCACAGCAATAACTCCAACGTGATTACTCACTTTCCTGTGTCCTCCTGGGATTAAGGACCACTCCTAAGGACGTCGTGGATATCTTTGCAGCTGAAAAGATATATGTCAACCCGTTAATGTCC
>NC_090760.1:51385800-51390800 GCF_036898095.1 Palaemon carinicauda | reverse complement strand
AGAATCTCTTTCTCCACAGTGGAATACCTACGTTGGGCGGAGGACAATTTTTTTGAAAAGAATGCGACGGGATGAGAAACTCCCTGCTCGTCATTCTGCAACAACACCGCTCCTACACCAACGTCACTTGCATCCGTGGCAAGAGAAAAAGGAAGGTCAAAATCAAGAGCTCTTAAGACAGGGAAATTAATTAATACTTTTTAAATTATCAAAAGCCCTTTGTGTTTCATCAGTCCAGACAAAAGCTACCTTCTTTCTTAAGAGATTAGTCAAAGGATCGGCGATGTCAGAAAAATTTCTAACAAACCTTCGGTAGTACCCACCCAACCCAAGGAATCTTCTGACATCCCTCCTGCACTTAGGGATTAACATTTTTTCAATACATTCGATATTTGCTTGTTTAGGAGCAACTTTACCATTACCAACTTCATGACCCAAATATACGACCCTCGCCTTTGCGAATTCACTTTTCTTTAAATTAATTACTAAACCTGCTTTCTTCAAAACCTCAAACAGTGCCCTAATACGTTTTAAATGAGTTTCCCAATCATTACTATAAATAACAATATCATCAATATAAACTACACACCCTTCTAAACCATAGACTAAAGTATTCATTAACCTCTGAAAGGTGGCAGCCGCGTTCTTCATACCAAACGGCATCACTTTACATTGAAACAGTCCCTGGGGTGTTACGAAAGCGGACAGGGCCCTTGCCCGCTTCGAAAGAGGAACCTGCCAATAACCTTTCAGCAAATCGAATTTACTAATGTACTTGGCCTTACCCATACGATCAATACAATCCTCAATTCGTGGTAATGGGTAACAATCAGACTTAGACACTTCATTCAATTTACGGTAATCAAAACATAACCTGAAATTACCGTCGGGTTTCTTTACCAATACAACAGGTGATGACCAAGGACTTTGCTCTAGGTTCAATTAGGTCATGTTTTAGCATATAATCAACTTCCCTCGCTACAACCTCATTTTTAATGGGATTCAACCTGTAAGACGCTCGTTTCACAGGAGTGGCACTACCTACGTCCACGTCATGTTCAAGGACATTAGTCCTTCCCGGTACATCCAAAAATAATTCCTTATAATTAAATACCAATTTCTTTAAAGACTTTTGTTCTTCATTACTTAAATGAGAAACCATACCAGAAAAATGTTTCAAAGAATCCTTATTATCTGAACGCCATTCACTTCCATTAAAACAATTATCATCAATACTTTCACCCTCTGAAAAAGAAAAAAGTTTATCGTTCTCGGAAACTACAGCATTCCCTATGGTTGCCACGGGAATGACTTTCTCCCGTTCTACATAAGCCTTCAACATATTTAAGTGACAAAGCTGAAAAGGTTTCCTTCTCTCGGGAGTCTCTACTAAATAATTAACTTCACTAATTTTTTTCAGAATTTTCCAAGGACCTGAAAAAGATGCTTTCAATGGATTTCCAGGAATGGGTAACAAAACCAAAACTTTGTCGCCTACCGCAAAGTCACGTGCTTTAGACCTTCTGTCAAAAAAGTACTTCATTCTTTTTTGGCTACACAATAAATTTTCACCTGCAAATTTCCAAGCCTTTGTTAACTTATCACCTAGATTAGACATAATCTAATAAATTGATCTCAGGGACGTCTCCCTCCCAGGACTCTCGAACAACATCAAGAGGACCTCGAACACATTGGCCAAACACAAGGCTGAAAGGCGAAAAACCTAAAGACTGACTTGGGACAGAACGAAAAGCGAACAACAAATAAGGTAATTCCTTATCCCATTCAGAACCATTAATCAAACAATATTTCTTTACCATCGATTTCAGAGTTTGATGAAATCTCTCCAGAGCTCCCTGACTTTCTGGATGATATGGAGAAGAGGTCACATGTTTTATATTTAACTCTGCCATTTTATCTCTGAAATACCTGCTAACAAAATTAGAACCACAATCATATTGAATAATTTTAGGCATCCTAAACCTGGTAAAAAAGTCAATTAGTACATCTACAATTTTAACACTTTTTATCGTACGTAGTGGTATTGCCTCGGGATATCGAGACTTCCTATCCATGATAGTCAAAATATATTAATTTCCACTACGAGTCCTTGGTAATGTTCCAACAATATCAATAATGACCTCCGTGAAAGGTTCGGACACCACTGGAATAGGGCATAGAGGCGCTTTTGGAATAAGCTGATTAGGTTTACCGACCTTCTGACAAACATCACAGCTATTGACAAACTTCTTTACGTCCGCCTTCAACTTCGGCCAATAATAATTCATTAACAACTTGCCAGAAGTCTTATGAATGCCAAAATGTCCGGCCAAACCACTTTCATGCACCAATGATATCAACTCATTCCTGTAAACAAATGGAACCATTATCTGTATCAAAATTTCATAATCAAAGTTATCAGCCTCCATAGGCCTAGTCAACCTATATAAAATATTATTAATTATTTTAAATTTGGGACCGGTTATATCAGTCACCTCACCTGACTCTATAGGGAGATCCCGAAAATCCTTTTTTTGAGCTTTGATTAGCTCTTCAATAGTCCAATTCAGTTTGTCCTTCAAAATCCCAAGATCTACAACTACGCTATCACTACGTTCTAAACTACTTAAATCTAGATCAATTGTTGACTCTGCTGCGTCAACAACTTTAGCACTAGAACGAGTAACTGTTGCTACTTCACTATCAGGGTTTATCAGTATGGGACAAGTATTATTCTTCAGAGCAACATCATTCCCTATCACAACATCAACATTTTTAACCGGAAATTTATCAACGATGGCCAATTTCAAATTCCCTGCAAAGGAAGGGCAGATTAAATTAAAATTTTCCATGGCATACGATTTTACCGTATCAGGAAAACCAGCCAATAACACAAATTCCCCACTTTTTGGTACACAATTTCAAGGTAATGCCTCCCTTAATATCAAAGACTGAGCTGCACCGGTATCACGCAAAATACGCACACGTCTTTTCTCGGACGAATCGGCGAAAGAGACACTACCGAAGGACAAATATCTGTCAAAACAACCAGGTAGTCATTGATCAGCGGATGTTGTTGGGGTAGGTTCTCTATCTCTCTCTCTTCCACACCCATCACTGGCCTAACATTAGCATTTTGCGAGTTTCTAAACGCATAACACATGCTCTTTACGTGCCCCTTCTTATTGCAAAAGAAGCACGTCAATGTTTTCAATTTCTCGGTATTATATATCTTAGGTCTATTATTCCTGTTAGGAGAAAAATTAATATTAGTATTGGCATTGCCCTGATCATTACCTCTATAATTATTTCTAGTAAACATCCCTGCATTATTATTATTATTATTGTTATAATTATTATTATTGTTAGAATTATTATTATTGTTAGAATTATTATTCCTACCTACTTTACCCCATCCAGACTTCACCATTTTTGTTACTCCCCCTAACTCACTCTTATGAAACAAATAATACTCATCACTAGTGATGGTTACCTCCTGAATGGTCTTTAGTTTTAACTCTTCGAGATGAACCTTCAGTTTATCCGGAACACACCTCTTGAACTCATCCACCAACATTAATTCCTTCAATTTCTCAAAATTTACCACTTCCTTGGACTTGAACCAATCACTAGCATATTGTTCCTTCGATCTTGCGAATTCAATAAAAGTTTGCTCCCTAATTTTTTCTAAGTCCCTGAAGCGTTGCCTATAGGCTTCAGGGACTAACTCATAGGCCTTCAAGACGATAGCCTTCACACACTCATAATCTGATGACAGATCCTCCTCCAGAGTTACATACACCCTCTGAGCTCTTCCAATCAATTTACTTTGTATAAGAGTGGTCCAATACTCTTGGGGCCACTCCAACCTTGCTGCAATCCTCTCAAATGATACAAAAAACTCTGCAATATTGTCTTCCTCAAATTTAGGCACAAATTTGAGAGCCTGCGCTAAATTAATAGCAGGCGTTACTGACCTATTTGGGGAAGGGGGAGAGGAAGAAGAGGAACCTGAGTTTTTCATGGCAATCTCATGCTGCCTCTCCTTTTCTCTTTCCTCCGCCTTAAACTTTTCTATTTCAAACTCCATCTGCCTCAGAACAATTTGCCTATCCAAAATTTCTACAGACAACAGTGCTTTATCAGGTTTCACTTGTTCCCCACCAGCCTTTACAGTTTTAACACATTTATAAATTTGCGATAGCAATACACCCTTTCTTATTGACACATCATATTCCAATTCAAAATGTTCCGCTACAATTTCCAAATCTTCCCTATTCAACTCTGCAAGCCTTTCTTGCCACCCCTCTCCGCTAAGGAGGTCTAGTACATTAACCATGATGACCACTATTATTCACACAATACTAAATCTACAAAAAAAAAAAAAAAAAAAAAAAAAAAAAAAAAAACACGAGGAGGTGAAAATATGCTGCCTGAAAAACAACCCCAAGAATTTACTTTGCACATACACTGGTGAATACTTAGGAACGAAAAGATCCTGTCACGGTCGCCATTTTGTCATGGCTGGCTTGACCACCACACAAAAACACTAAACTTATCAAACAGTATTCACTTAAGTACCATACTAAGTCCACAAAAGGTGGAATAGTATACAAGTTCAATAAGAGTGCAAAGTCAATTCAAGGGGACAAAGAAAATACCACAAAAAATATACTTAATTTTAATACACAAGTTTCAGACAGAAATAACACCTGAACCTCAACAATACAGTAATTAATGATAAACAATTACACAATTAAAGAAAGGTCATCAACACAAGCATACAAAAAGGGGAGAGGGTCCAGAAAGGAGGAGGCAAACGAAAAGTAAGAATATCCTAGCAAATACACACTAAATATCCTTAACAAATTCCTCATACACTTCTAGGGGTCTCCTCCAAGAGGACAATAAACTCTCCAGCTGGAGGCTTATTCCAGGTGGCAGAAAACAAGGATCCAAGACAATGGTGTTGAATGCTTCAATAATGCAGAACGCCCAGG
>NC_090760.1:51365800-51378300 GCF_036898095.1 Palaemon carinicauda | reverse complement strand
TATATATATATATATATATATATATATATATATATATATATATATATATATATATATATATATATATATATATTTATATATATATATATATATGTATATACATATATATATATATATATATATATATGTATATATATATATATATATATATATATATATATATATATATATATATATATATGTATATATATATATATATATATATATATATATATATATATATATATATATATATAATGTATATATATATATATACATATACATATATATATATATATTTATATATATATATATATATATATATATATATATATATATATATATATTTATATATAATATATATAATATATATATATATATATATATATATATATATATATATATATATATATATATATATATTTATATATATGCATATATATATATATATATATATATATATATATATATATATATATATATATACATATATTTATATATATATTATATATATATATAAATATATATATATATATATATATATATATATATATATATGCACATATAAATATATATATATATATATATATATATATATATATATATATATATATATATATATATATATATATATCTTACAAAGGTTAGTAGCCTTAATTGGCCATTTTAGAAAATATATTAATGCTTCACATTTCCTTAACAATAACATATGATTGGAAAAGCAAAAGTTTCGATGTAAGGTACGGAAATATATTTAAATTGTGTTAGTTCAAGGCCTCAGCGAAGAAATCATTTTGTATGGTATTTATTCATGAACAACTACACTATCAAAGTCTGCAGTAATAATCTTCTTTTTCCCAGCTGGTTCCCATTTTCATATGGGGTCGCCGTTGCGGATGAGCCGTTTCCATATTTTTCTATTCTGTGCTTTTGCCTCATCAATCCCCTTCTCCTGTAAGTCTCTTCTCACACAGTACCTCCATCTCTTTTTTGGTCTCCCTCTTCTTCTTCTTCCCTGAACCTCCATCTCCATAGTATGTCTCCCAACGTGGTCCTCATCTCTCCTCATCAGGTGTCCATACCATTTCAGCCTCCCTTCCTGCACTTTCTTTGATATTTCCACCACCTTTGTCGACCCCCTTATGTAGTCATTTTTTTATCCGATCCTCTCTTGTCACCTCTCTTGTCTTGTATTGTCTTGTCTTGTCTGCAGTAATAATACAATATCTTATTTTAAATTTCAAATCCTAGAAAGTATATATAATAAAGTGTTCTTAAAGAAACATTTGTATAAAGCCAATAGAATAGAATTTCATGTTTAAAGAACAACAGTAGAAGAAACATACAGATAAAGGAGGAAGGAGAAGAGGAAGAAGCAGGACAGAAGATAGGAAGAAAACTTATTTCAATAAGAGAAGAACATAGGTTTTGTTCGTTGCCATTGCTCGCTTCTTTCCTTTGATGTGAATCCCATCGATCTGCCATTACACCAAGTAAAGCAACTCCTCATGAATTCTTATTGCGATCCGGGAGATAAATGGTCCTTTGAGAGTCCGATCCACGTTGGGTGTCTCACGATCGCCAAAAGGGAATTCTTTTGTTGATCGTGAAAGCTCGTCTAGTGTTTGGTTGACAGGACATCTCATCTTGAAAGGATTGTCTTGCATATCCAAATTTAGAGATGAGAGTAAAATATAATCTATGAGGCATGTTGTGAGTATCCCTCTTCAGTGATTGTTGGAAATTGTTCTTAATTTTTTTTATTTTTCCTTGTTTCCTACCCTCACTGGGCTATTTTTCCTGTTGGGGCCCCTGGGCTTATAGAATCCAGCTTATCAAATTAGCGTTGTAGCTTAGTAAATAATAATAATAATAATAATAATAAAAATAATAATAATAATAATAATAATAATAATAATAATAATAATAATAATAATAATAATAATAATAATTTAGTATTTAAGGAAATACTCTTCATCAAACAGGTATCTTGACGTTGCTCCATAAAATAAATATTCCTTTGGGCACCTTCTATTCTGGAGAAGTGTATCAATTAATGAAGTGAAAAGAATGACACAATATTAATTGCTCTAAGACTATGTTTCCAATGATAAGAAGAGAGGGAAGGGATTTTCCATAACAATATACAGGAAAAATGAGAATGGATGATATTATCTTTTAATGTTTCATGTAATTTTCGATTCCAGAAAAAAATTGTTAGCTACCAATGAAACACTACCTCACAATTTTTGTTCCAAAAATGTAATATTGTGGTCCATGGTGAAATTTCTCTATTTGTTAGGACATAGTAGAAAACTAATATATAGGTACACTTCAAATTCGTTATCCTAAAAAAAAAGAAAAAAAAAAAAAAAAAGTAACTTTGTCGGGAAACATTTTTCGTTTGTAAGAGAATACATTCAAGTAATGGACCACAGAGTATTAAATGATGAAAAGGCCCAGCACCAGAATCTCTCTCTCTCTCTCTCTCTCTCTCTCTCTCTCTCTCTCTCTCTCTCTCTCTCTCTCATTTGGTGTCGTATGACACCTTTGTTTCTGGGTTGTAAAAACCTTTTTACCGTAGTTCGTTGCTCCGGATCACGTCAATAATAGAAATATGGGTAAACATTTACCATAGCACAAAATTCCTGATGGAAAAAGTAATTAATGACTCTGATATTTATACTTTGAACTGTTTTGATACAAATAATTGGAGGAAATAAATTTTTTAACACCTTAAATTTCAAAGCGATACGAATGAAAAGGCACATCTTGGGAAGGGAAACAAACGCATGAAAATAGATTAATATAAGACTCCCCACCTAATCTAACCAAGGATACGTTTATTTACCTACTTATAACCCCCCCCCCCTCCAACCCCCTGCTTGCCGTCGACCACCTTAGACCATGCTTTTGCTTCCCAACAGAGTTCACTCCTATCAAGGTAAAGCCACATCCTAAAATTTCTTATATCGTAAAACTAGTTTCATAATATCGCAATTCAGACGAAGATAAACAAGAATTTTACCATAAAGAAAATGTATTTGAAAGGTATTTTTAAAACCACTCTGAGAGTGCCGACCTTCGCAACGAAAGCTTTTTTCAAAAACAGCTGGTCTTTTCCAGAGTAAATTTAGACGGTAGGAGTATTTGATGGCTTTTACAACTATGTGCGAGCTTGGAGTTAAGGTTAGGGTTATCTCGGTCGACCTTTTCCTCGATCTTGAACTAGTACTCTCAAAATTAAATGGCTTCCACGTCTCGCTCTAAAAATTAGTCCTTGAAAGTTTTACTAATCAATGATTAAAACAGTTGGCAAAAGGTAGTTTACAAACAAACAAACAGACAAACAGGGTGAAAACATAACCTCCTCCCAACTTCGTATACGAGGTAATAAAGCTTTCGTCTGTTACAGCCACTTATGTCATTATTGTTTTATTATTATATTCTTCATCAATGTTATGCAAATATAGATTGCTCACAATAAAGAGTAAAGTGGATGTCAATTGCTGGACAAAACAATTTTCTGAAGAATTAACTTGATTGAAAAATTTCACACCAATGATCTGTTGTCCATCATCATTGAAGAGGAAATAACAGTCAATAGGATTTGTCAATGAACCCTCGTTACTATTAATGTTCACCCTTTTTACAGGTCATTCATCCATTTTCATATCGTACAATGGCAGATAAACTAATGTAATTAGCATTCACAAACGTCTAACATTTTATACATTAGAATTAGATAAAAGATTTTTTATGCATTATCAATGGAATCATTACTCTTGTTGTGCTTCATCTAGCAAGTGGTTCATTGCATTTTTTTTTTTACCTCGGTGGTTACTACACTTTATTTTAAATACTTTCCAAAACGATAATTATAACTAAATAATTATTACAGAATTTTATTTTTTTCAGGAGAAATACTGAAATTCTATTAACAAAAATATATAAGAAAAGCACCATATAAATATGACACCAGAGGATGGGCTGGGAAAAATATATAATTATGTTGATATGACAGTCTTCGGAGTAATCACGTCATTTTTTTTTCTTCAATCGCAAATCCTGCAATATAAAGAAGAGGGTGTCGGAAAATATAGTCAAAGAAACTGAATGGCATAGTGGTGCTGTGAGCCCCCAAATATCTGACGAAATTTTAATGTGTTTTAGAGCTATTTTTCAGACATTTAAAACCATTTTCTCATTACGATTTGATTTATGATATGAATATGTATTATACAATAAGACCACCCAGGTAAATGTATACATATATATATATGGATAAATATCAACACAACATCATGTTCAAATAGAAATAAATTTCTACCTCATACTTGGGATCGAATGCTGGCCCCTTCTAATGAAAGGCCAGGTCGATACCAACCATGTCACGAGAGGCCTTAAAAGAAGTCGGAACCTAACTGCTAATCTGCAGTTCAGGATATACCTGGCGAGACATCAGTCTCTTACCTGAGAATTTTCCCCGACTTCCCGGCCACCACATTGACACAATTAATAGTAATTCCTTCAAATTACCCTTAATGAGTCAATATGGATAAATATCAACACAACATCATGTTCAAATAAAAATAAATTTCTACCTTATACTCGGGATCGAACGCTGGCCCCTTCTAATGAAAGGCCAGGTCGATACCAACCATGCCACGAGAGGCAATAAAAGAAGGCGGAACCTTACTGCTAATCTGCAGTTCAGGATATACCTGGTGAGAAATCAGTCTCTTACCCGCGAATTTTCCCCAACTTCCCGGCCCACCACGTTGACACAATTGATGGTAATTCATTCAAATTACCCCTAATGAGTCAATATAAATAAATATCAACACAAAATCATGTTCAAATAGAAAAAAATTTCTACCTCATACTTGGGATCGAACGCTGGCCCCTTCTAATGAAAGGCCAGGTCGATGCCAACCATGTCACGAGAGGCCTTAAAAGAAGTCGGAACCTAACTGCTAATGAGTCAATATGGATAAATATCAACACAACATCGTGTTCAAATAGAAATAAATTTCTACCTCATACTTGGGATCAAACACTGGCCCCTTCTAATGAAAGGCCAGTTCGATGCCAACCATGTCACTAGAGGCCTTAAAAGAAGTCGGAACCTAACTGTTAATCTGCAGTTTAGGATATACCTGGCGAGACATCAGTCTCTTACCCGCGAATTTTCCCCGACTTCCCGGAACACCACGTTGACACAATTGATAGTAATTCATTCAAATTACCCCAAATGAGTCAATATGGATAAATATCAACAGAACATCATGTTCAAATGGAAATATATTTCTACCTCATACTTGGTATCGAACGCTGGCCAAGGCTTCATCTTCCAGTCTTGGATGGTCTGGGATACATCTTGGGTATTTATCGAGCTTATTCTTAAACACATCTACGCTCAGTCCTGATATGTTTCTTAGATGAGCTGGCAGCACATTAAATAATCGCTGCATTATCGATGCTGGTGCGTAGTGGATTAATGTCCTGTGCGCCTTCCTTACTTTTCCTGGTATATTTTTTGGCACTATTAATCTACCTCGGCTTGCTTTTTCTGATATTTTTAGCTCCATGATGTTTTCAGTAATTCCTTCTATTTGCTTCCATGCTTGTATTATCATGTAGCGTTCTCTTCTCCTTTCTAGACTGTATAGTTTTAAAATTTGCAGTCTATCCCAGTAGTCAAGGTCCTTAACTTCTTCTATTCTAGCAGTATAGGACCTTTGTACACTCTCTATTTGTGCAATATTCTTTTGGTAGTGTGGGTACCATATCACATTGCAGTACTCGAGTGTACTAAGTAGATAAGTTTTGTAAAGCATAATCATGTGTTCAGCTTTTCTTGTTTTAAAGTGTCTGAATAACATTTCCCTTTTTGCTTTACATTTAGCCAACAGTGTTGCTATTTGGTCGTTGTATAACATATTCCTATTTAACATTACACCAAGGTCTTTAATTGCTTCCTTGTTTGTGATTGTCTCGTTATTAGGTCCCTTGTATGCATATACCATTCCTTCTCTGTTTCCATAATTCACTGATTCTAATTTATCGGAGTTAAATACCATCCTATTTATCTCCACCCATTCATATATTTTGTTTAGATCTCTTTATAGTGAGTTCCTATCTCCATCACAAGTAATTTCTCTACTTATTCTTGTGTCATCGGCGAAACTTCTCACTACAGAGTTTTCAACATCACAGTCTATGTCTGAGATCACAATAACAAACAGCAGTGCAGCTAATACCGTACCTTGTGGCACGCCAGATATTACCTGAGCTTCATCCGATTTCTCGTCATTTGCAACCACTATCTGTTTTCTGTTTTGCAGGAATTCTTCTATCCATTTTCCTATCTTTCCCACAACTTTATGCTTTCTATTTTTTTCTCTAATATATCATGGTCTACCTTGTCAAAGGCTTTTGCAAAATTTAGATAGATCACATCTGTGTCTTTTTCATTTATCATATTTTTGTATATGTTTTCATAGTGTGCTATCAGTTGGGTTTGTGTACTTTTTCCGGGCACAAAACCGTGTTGACCTATATTAAACAAATTATTTTTAACCAAATGATCCATTATTTTCTTTTTTATTACACTCTCATACACTTTCATAATATGTGATGTTAGACTAACAGGTCTATAATTGCTTGCCTCTAGTCTTGATCCACTTTTGAAGATAGGGGTTATATAAGGTAATTTATGTTTAACATATATCTCTGTTGCCTTTCTGCCTCCGATGCAGATTTTCTATTTTCTTACTTGTATCCCTTACTCCACTATTCAGATCCTTTGTTTGGATTCACTATCATCAGGCTTAATCCACTATAGAAAAGAGGCATCTGACATTTCTTTCCAATTGCACATGTTTACAGCCTTTCTATACCAGTCTAAAAACACAAATTTGCATACCTTGTAGAGAGATTCGTCTGCTTTGATTGCAATCTATATTTTCACATCATGTCCATCTATTCACTCTGTTATATGTTATTCAGATAGGTCCCGCCTATATCCATTTTTTTTTACATGTTGTAACTAGCTTTACTTCTAAGTCTTTAGTGAGGCTCAAAGTTTCTCATGCATAAGTTAATACTAGTAGGACCATCTGATTAAATAACTTTCGTTTTTAGAGAAATTTGCATTTTTGTTTTCATAATCTTCTTAGTTTTTTGAAAGGTCACCATCCTATATTTATCCTTCTCTTAATTTCAGACCCATCTACTGTGGAAACTCTTGTTCTTTGTCCAAAGTACGTATAATCATCAATGAACTCCAGAGTTTTATTAATAACCATTATTTGTCATATAAAAATTTTAATGATGTTAATTCCCACATCTAAATCAAAATTCTTTAGGAATTATTCTATGCATGCTGGGAATACTCTAGCAGAGATGGGATGTTCCTTACTAACTCATTCATCAATCAGATGTTTCTCAAGTTTTTGTGCACTTTTAGAATTGCTGTATTCCCAATATAGGCATGTTAAAGTGTAGTAAAACAAGATCCATTCTTGATGATGAAGGGCTTTCAACACCGCTTAAGTTTTGACAGAATCAAAAGCTTTTTCATATATATATATATATATATATATATATATATATATATATAATATATATATATATATATATATATATATATATATATATATATATAAATAAATAAATAAATGTATATATGTATATATATATATATATATATATATATATATATATATGTGTGTGTGTGTGTGTGTGTGTGTGTGTGTGTGTTACCTGAATCTTATGACATCCACATTCAAAGCAGGACTTATGAGAAACAGGGTACTCAGTCCTAATATACACCGCCACTCCCCTGGTCCTAGGGATGGCATCATGTTTTAATATCATTGGCTTCTTAAAACCCGTTATAAGGATCTCATATTAGAAGCCAAAATTTCTCAGCACAAAAGAATAAAATGCTGTCTCGACTACACTGTTAGGTCTTGAATATTTGCATGGAGACTACTAAAATAGCAATAAAGTAGACGACATTAACAAAATCTAGGACGTGATGGTCTGGGATTTCGCTCAATGTCTCCAGAAAGCATAAGAATTAATGGTAATGAAAAAGAAACATCATGCTTAAAGACTAAATTAACATAAATTATAACAAAACAATGTGTACAGATATATAAATAAAGTGATTGATCAGACCCATACACTATAGAAAAAAAAAAAGCAAGAAAAATTGGTAAACATGGAGGAGCCGATACACCATGCAAGGCTAAATACCCTCCAGAATAGCCACTTCAACTGAAGGGAGGAAAGTAAGAAGGGTTTTAAAAACAAAAAGAATCAGATAAGGAAAAGACAACCTCTTCATAACCCACCAGGCATCCATGAACCTTCTATTAAACCTGCCCAACACACCATTTAAAAAAAAAAAAAAAAAAAAAAAAAAAAAAAAAACAGGAGGAAGAAAAAAATAAATATATATAAATAATATATATACATATATTATTATTATTATTATTATTATTATTATTATTATTATTACTATCCAAGATACAACCCTAGCTGGAAAAGCTAAAAGCCGAGGAGCTCCAACAGGGAAAAATAGCCCAGTGAAGAAAGGAAATAAGGAAATAAATAAATGATAAGAACAAATTAACAATAATTCATTCTAAAAAAAGTAACAACGTCAAAACAGATATGTCATATATAAACTATCAACAACGTCAAAAACAAATATGTCATATATAAACTATAAAAAGACTCATGTCCGCCTGGTCAACAAAAAAGCATTTGCTCCAAACTCTGAACTTTTGAAGTTCTACTGATTAAACTACCCGATTAGGAAGATCATTCCACAACTTGGTAACAGCTGGAATAAAACTTCTAGAGTGCTGCGTAGTATTGAGCGTTATGATGGAGAAGGCCTGGCTATTAGAATTAACTGCAAGCCTAGTATTACGAACAGGATAGAATTGTCCAGGGAGATATGAATGTAAAGGATGGTCAGAGTTATGAAAAATCTTATGCAACATGCATAATGAACTAATTGAACGACAGTGACAGAGATTAATATATAGATCAGGAATAAGAAATTTAATAGACTGCAAGTTTCTGTCCAACAAATTAAGATGGGAATCAGCAGCTGAAGACCAGACAGGAGAACAATACTCAAAACACGGTAGAATGAAAGAATTAAAACACTTCTTCAGAATAGATTGATCACCGAAAATCTTAAAAGACTTTCTCAATAAGCCAACTTTTTGTGCAATTGAAGAAGACACAGACCTTTTCAAAAGTAAATTTGCTGTTGAGAATCACACCTAAAGTTTTGAAAGTCATACAAATTTAAAGAAACAATATCAATACTGAGATCCGGATGTTGAGGAGCCACCGTCCTTGACCTACTTACAATCATACTTTGAGTTTTGTTAGGATTAAACTTCATACTCCATAATTTGCACCATGTACTAATTTTAGGTATATCTCTATTAAGGGATTCACCAACCCCAGATATACATTCAGGGGATGGAATTGATGCAAAGAGAGTAGCATCACCTGCATATGCAACAAGCTTGTTTTCTATGTCTAACCACATGTCATGTGTATATAGTATGAAAAGTAAGGACTAAGAACACTACCCTGTGGAACACCGGATATCACATTCCTATACTCACTATGGTGCCCGTCAACAACAACTCTTTGAGATCTATTACTTAAAAAATCAATAATAATGCTAAGAAACGACCCACCCACTCCCAACTGTTTGAATTTGAAAACAAGGGCCTCATAATTAATATGGTAAAAGGCAGCACTTAAATCAAGGCCAATCATACGAACTTCCTGACCACAATCAAGGGATTTCTGTACAGCATTGGAGATTGTAAGAAGGGCATCACATGCTCCAAGGCCTTTATGAAAACCAAATTGCAAACTAGGGAGTAGATGATTACCTTCAGCAAACCTATTAAGACGTTTTGCTGGAAGACGTTCAAAAACTTTAGGTAATATGGGAGTTATGGAAATTGGGCGGTAATCAGCGGGACTTGAGCTACCACAAACACATTTTCATAGAGGAGTAACATTACCAATTCTCCAACAAGTGCTAAAAGCTCCTCTTCTTGCTAACTTGGAGCAAAGTAACAGATAACTTTGGAATTAAGAAATCTGCCGTCTTTATAAAAAACAAAGGAAAAATACCATTTGGGTCTACACCTCCATAAGCATCAAGGTCCATCAACAGAGCTTTAATCTCACGAGATCGAAAAGCTAAACTAGTTAGTTTAGCCTCATGAAAACAGGAATGAGGAAGTTCAAGTTTTTCATTACTCTGTTTACTGTCAAAAACATCAGCCAAAAGGGTTGCCTTTTCCTTTGGACAGTGAATGACTGACACATATGGTTTAAGTAAAGGAGGAACTGTTGCATCTACACCAAAGAGTGCAGATTTAAGGGTAGACCACCATTTATGTTCCTGAGTTGTACCAGAAAGGGTTTCTTTTATGGTTCAATTGTACTCCTTTTCAGTTGAGGCATAAACTCTCTGAGCAAAAGCTCGAAGCTGAGTATAGTTGTTCCAGGTTAGATCTGATCTGTTACCCTTAAAAAGGTGATAGGCCTCTTGCTTTTCCAAATAAGCAGGTCCACAATCATCATTGAACCACGGTTTGTCCTTCACTCCGTACCTTAGCACACGAGAAGGGATACGCTTATTAACTATATTGACTAGATTCTCATTCAAAGGGACAACAGGATCTACACTATTATATATGTATACATATATGTACACACACACACACACACAACACATATATATATATATATATATATATGTATATATATATATATATATATGTATATTATATATATATATATATATATGTTTGTGTGTTTATGTGTGCCTGTGTATGTTGCGTGTCCGTGTGCGCGCGTGTGTGTGTATATGTGTGTGTGTGTATAGTGTGCTGAAGGACCAAGGATATTTTCTAATTTCTACGCAAGTCACACAACCTGTTAAACGACTAGCAACCGTCTCATCTCCTTGTTTTTTTTACGGGTTATCCTCCCACTCACTTGGAAATGCAATACATGTTGTCGATTTAATAGCTTATTGCAAGTACGGCAATCGATTAAGAGAGAGAGAGAGAGAGAGAGAGAGAGAGAGAGAGAGAGAGAGAGAATGCCGTCTCTCTATCCTCGCCTCTTCGCTCTATGACCAGCAAAGAGAAAGGCAAAATGTTACCTTTTGATATTTTCAGAATGCAATAACCCTGCCGACGATATTGCTAGCAATTACTTTGGAATGCGAGGTATTCTTAGTGCCATAAATCATAAAATGTAGAATACTATAAATAATTTAGTATGAAGAAGTGGTGTATATAACGGAAAACATATGCATATATAAAGAAGTTGCTTGAATGTGAACATATACCTGTATCTAAAAAGAACATATATATATATATATATATATATATATATATAAATATCATTGTAGTTTAAACTGAGATGGAGAAATGTCGAGCTAGTGTAGTTTGTGCTCTATATACATAACTTTTTTTTATTTTGCCCTGCTACACTTACAATCTAAATATTAGATCAACATTTGCATAGATTTGCAAAAGCTAATTTCTCTCTCTCTCTCTCTCTCTCTCTCTCTCTCTCTCTCTCTCTCTCTCTCTCTCTAATAGTTAATAACTGCTGTCTTTGAAAATCAGGGTTAACGCATCTTCATATCTTCTTATTGAGGAAAGCTACCATTTGCCTATAACTAAACTGATATTTTACTATTCCAATGACCTAAAGTCTTTTTTTCAGTATCAAGGTTATATTAGATTATCTTTTTGTGCCTCTTTAAGATCGCAAGACGTTTATCAGAAATATCACAACAAATATCAACACGTACTTAGAAAAAAACCCTTATAAACATAATTGAAGCCATTTTGAATTTCATTAAATCTAATTATCAGTTCCAAAAAGATTATCATAATTCACTAAAATTCATTGGGTAACCACCATTCACTTGGCTGATGAAAAATTATCAGGAGGATCTCTCTGTTGTAATAACATAAATTTAACGAATCAATTAGACGTTTAAATCTCCCTCTCACATGAAAAACTGGAACATTAATAATTTCGTTTGTAAACACACACAAAAATTCTTATTAGGGAAGGGAAAAGAGCTCATACCATAGCAATTGAATATCCTTATGCTAGATCCAGCTACTAAGTATAATTAAAGCTAATGTGTTCCTGCGTACACACTAGAAGGTAAGGACGAAAAATAAATCCTTTTAAATTTTCCTAATTAGCTTCAAAGAAATATTCTACATCCTATTTATGATTTAGGTTTCATCTCTAGGATAAAATTACTTAATGATATTATGATTGTATTAAATATGAAAAATATTAAACAAAAGGGTTAATATGTTAAATATGAACAAAAAAACTATGTAAGATTGGCCGTCATGAAGGGAATTATATAATTATTAGTTGTAGACTGTTTATGTATGCAACAATATATGATATAAGTGGAAAGT
>NC_090760.1:51355800-51358300 GCF_036898095.1 Palaemon carinicauda | reverse complement strand
GTCTGGTAATTGCTTGGACCTCGTATACACTGACTCCGCTGGCGTTATAACTAATATAGTTCGTTCTCCAGTCGGGACATCTGATCATTCCTTGATTTCATTAGTAGTGAAGACTGAGCAGCCAGTCCCTGATGTATCATACTCTTGTAAAATTTATATGAAATCTCAAGCAGACTGAAACTGGATTTCGCATGATCTTTTGTACTTGAATTGGTCAAAATAATATAGTAAGAGTTGATCCTGTCGTCCCTTTGAAGGAGAATCTAGACAACAAAATTCATAGGCGTATCCTTTTTCGTGTGCTCAGGAACTGGGTGAAGGACAAGCTGTGGTTCAATGATGATTGTAGACGTGCTTATTTGGAGAAGCAGGAGGCCTATCATCTTTGGAAGGGTAAAAGATCATATTTGACCTGGAATAAACTATACTCAGCTAAAAGCTTTAACTCAGAGACTTTATGCCTCAACTGAAAAGGAATACAATTTATCCATAAAAGAAACCCTTTCTTGTACAACTCAAGAACTTAAATAGCAGTCTATCCTTAAATCTGCACTCTTTGGTGTAGATGCAACAGTTCCTCCTTTATTTAAACCAGGTGGCTCAGTAACTCACTGTCAAGAGGAAAAGGCAACCGTTTTTACTGATGTGTTTGACAGTAAACAGAATAATGAAAAACTTGAACTTCCACATTCCTGTTTTTCCTGAAGCTAAACTAACTAGTTTAGCTTTCCGATCTCGTGAAATTAAAGCTCTGTTGATGGACCTTGATGCTTATGGAGGTGTAGACCCAAATGGTATTTTTCCTTTGTTTTTTATAAATTGCATATTTCTTAGCTCCAAAGTTATCTGTTATTTTGCGCAAGTTAGCAAGAAGAGGGGCTTTTAGCACTTGCTGGAGAATTGGTAATGTTACTCCTCTATGTAAATGTATTTGTGGTACCTCAAGTCCAACTGATTACCTCCCAATTTCCATAATTATGATATTATCTAAAGTTTTTGAATGTCCTCTGGCAAAACGTCTTAATAGGTTTGCTGAAGGTAATCATCTATTCCCTACTTTGCAATTTGGTTTTCTTATAGGCCCTGGAGCATGTGATGCCCTTCTTACAGTCTCCAATGCTGTACATAAATCCCTTGATTGTGGTTGGGAAGTTCGTATGATTGGCCTTAATTTGAGTGCTGCCTTTGACCGTGTTAATCAGGAGGCCCTTGTTTTCCAACTCGAACAGTTGGGAGAGGGTGGGTCGTTTCATGGCATTATTATTGATTTTTTAAGTAATAGATTTCAAAGAGTTGTTGTTGATAGATATCATAATAAGTATAGGGATGTGATATCTGGTGTTCCTGAGGGTAGTGTTCCTGGGCCATTACTTTTCATACTATTTACACATGACATGGGGTTGGCCTAGAAAACAAGCTTTTTGCATATGCAGATGACGCTACTCTCTTTACATCAATTCTATCCCCTGCATGTAGATGTAGGGTTGCTGAATCCTTCAATAGAAATCTAGCTAAAATTAGTGCATGGTGCAAATTTTGCGGTATGAAGTTGAATCCTAACAAAACTCAAGAGTATGATTGTAATTAAGTCAAGGACAGTGGCTCCTCAACATCTGGATCTCAGTATTGATGTTTTTTTTTTTTTTAACATTGTATGACTCTTTTAAAACTTTAGGTGTGATTTTCAACAGCAAATTTACTTTTGAGAAGGTCTGTGTCTTCTTCAATTGCACAATAAATTGACTTAGTGAGAAAGTCTTTCAAGAATTTTGGTGATCGACCTATTCTGAAGAAATGTTTTAATTCTTTCATTCTACCGTGTTTTGAGTATTGTTCTCCTGTCTGGTCTTCAGCTGCTGATTCTCATCTTAATTTGATGGACAGAAACTTACAGTCCATTAAATTTCTTATTCCTGATCTAGATATTAATCTTTGGCACCGTCGTTCAATTAGTTCATTATGCATGTTGCATAAATTTTTCATAACTCTGACCATCGTTTACATTCAGATCTTCCAGGACAATTCCATCCTGTTCGTAATACTAGGCAGGCAATTAATTCTAATAGTCAAGCCTTCTCCATCATGGGGCTCATTACTACACAGTATTCTATAAGCTTTATTCAAACTGTGACCAAGTTGTGGAATGCTCTTCCTAATCGGGTAGTTTAATCAGTAGAGCTTCAAAAGTTCACAGTTGCAACAAATGTTTTTATGTTGAACAGGCTGACATGAGTCTTTTTATACTTTATATATGACATATCTGTTTTGACGTTGTTACTGTTTTTAGAATGATTTATTGTTCATTTGTTTTCATCATTTATTTACTTCTTTATTAATTTTCCTCACTGGATAATAATAATAATAATAATAATAATAATAATAATAATAATAATAATAATAATAATAATAATAATAATAATAATAATAATAATAATATATACATATATACACACCAAAATTGCATTCAATATCAAATTCTGTTTTGGGGAATAAATATTTT
>NC_090760.1:51345800-51353300 GCF_036898095.1 Palaemon carinicauda | reverse complement strand
TAGTAATAAATTTACTATCAATCATAGCAATATTTGACTGCGTTTTGTCACGCTTAATGCTATTTATTATCATGATATAAACTTTATTCGAGTTGTGGCCAAAATGTGAAACGGTCTTCCTTATCATCACTTATCTTGGCTTGTTGGTTTTACTTTTTCTATATATCTAAATTCCATATACTGTTAAAGATTTCCTGGAAGAAATGCGGCCAGGCATTTACCTTTTTAAAAACATATATGTTGAAGTAAAGCAGTGATATTACGGTCGCCAACCCGTGTATTATATTAAAACACTATGGTAAAAATTCAGTCGCCTATATTTCACTGAAATACGGCTGAGAACAGTTTATTTATACATAGAAAATCCCATTGAGATTACGTTTTTTTCAAACATTACATTTTTTTTTTCATTTATAGGGCCTCTCCATCTCTTCTCTATAAATCTTTTTTTTTATATGCTTTCGCTCCTAGGTTTGCCTGGCATGTACCATTCTTTTTTTCAGTCAAGGTTTGAAACGGAAAGATAAAATCAGATTATGATAGTATGATTAACTTTATGAACAAAGGTAATACGATTAACATAAACTAAACAAATTTAAACAATAATATTTACAGTATGGAAGAAAATCTAGCATAACAATAACATATATATTTGCAACAAGAACAGCAAATATGGTGTATGCCTAGTTGCTAAAACTCTATTAGAATGTAATGTTAATTTGACTTTAGGTGCTTGTATCCTAACACATTCTTAACATAACATGCACGATTAAACTACAAAAGATGTTCAGAATAAGGGAATGTAAAAATGTGATGATAGACATTACAGAGGAAAAGGAGAGACCCAGGATTATGGTCTCTTTTGGGTTTATTACAACATCCCCCTCCAGCCAAACGAACGAAGAACCAGAACCTGAATATATTCTAGAAAATTCTGTGAAATGTGGAAATTCAGCGGTATCTATAGTGCGCATTTTAACTAGGAAAGTATTCCTACTTTTCAAGATAAGTAGCCTGAAAATAATCATCCAAAATTGGAAGTAATAATTTTTTTTTCCTTACAGCAAACCTTTTACGCTTGAAATGTAGTATATCGTTAAACTCAAATTCCGATGAATTGTTAATTATCATTTCATATACCAGAAAAACTATTCCGCAAAAAAATCCGAAATAATGATTTCCACTATAATACCTACAATAAGAGACATACAGTATATTGGAATAGCTTCATTTTATACACCTATCCTTTGGCAATTGCAATATTTTTGATTTTGTATTCTTGAGGTAATATAAAATTCTAAATAGCACTAAAATTGGTCTGTAACTATAATCCTTATCATGAACTCTACGGTATTTCTTACGGTTTTTGGCAGCATGTTTTGCTGATTAATGCTACAATATCTACACTATTCAGTCAAATACTTAATGTGTTACTGAACACAATATTTTACCAGAAAAAAAAATCACTTATATTCAATAAATAGTTAAGACCTTTTGGAAATTAAATGTAATCGAAATACATTGGATTTCTCAGTGAAAATTAAACAACGAGGGATATCTAATATTCCTTTGTAATATATCGCTTGAAGTAAAGGGGTCAGAAATATATCTATTTTCTGCCAAGGTTAGTATCAGAGTCTCCCTTACCTTTGCAAACAAATGTTTTCACTTTATTGCTTTGATTTTTATGTTTCCCTCTTGTTAAAGGTGAAATACGAGAGATCTCGAAGGGGAAGCTGTTTGTAATGCTCATGGCCTCTTTTTCATTCGTCGTCCTCCGTTTCTTCTCTCCCTACAAAATAAAAGCATCGCAGGTGCAAAACATGTGAGAGGTGAGATTTCAAAGAAAATCGAAACTATCTTAAAATAATAATTTTAGAACGTTACCATATAATTCACAAAAGAAGAAAAAAAAAACACTATTTCGCATTTCCAGTAGTCAGTCTTTTTTCATCATCTTTTAATTGAATTTAATAATTGAAATATTATATGTTTTAAATAATTCATGTTTATTTTTTACGATAACCTAATTAATTTCCGGAGACACAAGGACCAACATTACCACACCTTGGTGTAGTAATGATATCATATGACTGAATACAGTTAATGAAAACCCATTAGACTTTCATTCCCTTTGTACTCTAAATCGACATTGCAAAAGAAATGAAGCTTATGGACGAGCCTTCATTGTAATTCGAATAAGAATCACGAGAAGCTGGAAACTAATATTAATTGTAATCTTCCAATGACTCAAAAACGAAAAGAAATGTATTTAAATCACAAACTCTCAAAACCTTTAGGATATTTTTACCTTTTCCTTAAAGTAATTCGTGTTATGTTGATGACCATTTATTACCAATATGATATTCATGGGATTTATGAAATTATAAAATCAAATCTATTCCAGTTTGGGTACAGACTGTCACCATCAAGTCTTAAATTGTTATCCGAATTTGCTTTTTAATTCTATAATTTCGGAAAAAGGTAAAGGATTGTTTGAAAATTTTTTCTTAGTCTCTGCCTCAATATGAAACAATACAAGTATATTGGAAATGATCTGTTTTCTCTGCTATCATATATACCCGAGTAAATGGGTCCCGTTATAAAATTGGATTCTAGAACGATTTCAGAAATGTTCTATTTAAATGAAAAAAAAAGATATTAATTAAAAAAAAAATCAGACATTTTCAAGAGGGTGTAATGTAAATTCTTTGATATTTCTTGTTTTGAGTATACGCATTTCTTTACCTTGAAAAGATTTAACTTTTGACTATTAATTTCCTTGAGAAAAAAATAGGACCTCGTACAGTATAAAGCACTATTCAGTTTTCACAATTCCTCTGTTCAAATTTTATGTCGTATAGAATCCATGAGCCATCATCTTTAATATATACCAAACACTCCAGTTATCGCAAGCAATTCAAAATTGTTTCTTTGTTACTTCCTTCCAAGAATAAGCATAATTGTGGAAAAGTGGTAACTGAAATGCTGGTATTATAAGTTGAGGCTTGTCTACAATACTGCAGAAGAATAGAATTCTCACGTTGTTTTCCAGAAGATTCAAAGCATCATATGAGAACAACATGGTAGAATAAAAAATGATGAAGACGTTGAATAATTGTTCAATAAGTAGGCTATATATTTGGGGACAAGCTGTATATTAGAATTGCAATATGAGAATGATAATTGTAGGAAACCTGGATCACAGACCGAATATGGAAGTAGAGAAGGATACATTAGGTGAGAGGTTAGAGGAAAGGTAATGATTTGGAAAATTATTAATGACTCATCTAACAGATGATTCAATGCCACGAGTGAGACCCAATATACCATTTAATAGTAATATATCTAGACTTTAGGATACTGCCTCCACATCGTCTCAGGAGCAAGAAAATTACTCATGAATTGGAGTAAATTTTACTTGTTATTATTTCATTATGTCATAATTTTTAATAGTTTTCAGTAATATGGTAAAATGTTTACGTTTTGAAATAACTATTATAAGATAGTTTTGATCTTCCTTGAAATCTCACCTCTCAAATGTTTTGTTGGTGTTGTACCTTCAATGTTTTTATTTTGTACGCAGATGAACGACAAAGGGGCAATGAACATTGCAAACAGCTTCCCCTTCGAGACCCTCTCGCATTTCAACCTTAACAAGAGGGAGAGATAAAAATCAAAGCAATAAAGAGAAAACATTTGTTTGCAAAGGTAAGGGGAGACTCTGATATTAACCTTGGCGGAAAATAGATATATTATTGACCCCTTTTCTTTTAGCGATATATTACAAAGGAATATCAGTTCACCAGCGTTGTTTAATTTTCAGTGAGAAATCCAGTCTATTTGGATTCCCTAAACATTTCGTGTGAGTGAGGGGAGGTCAGATGGCAATGGAAAAGGAAAAATCTTTTAGGTTGTGTGCAAGAGAAAAGGGTTATATCCGGCTAAGTGTTATTAATTGAACAATCTCTATATAAAGAAATGTCTTTCAGATGTTCCGGTAAATATGACTGTAGAGAATGAGAGATATTTTAAGCTCTATAAGTAATTAATATCTTTGAGTTATAAGTAAATGAAAGACCGAATATTAGATTAATACTACTTTATAATAAATACTAAAATGTTAATAATAATAATAATAATAATAATAATAATAATAATAATAATAATAATAATAATAATATTAGTAGTAGTAGTAGTAGTAGTAGTAGTAGTAGTAGTAGTAGTAGTAGTAGTAGTAGTATCAAGTAACATTAAGAGAGAGAGAGAGAGAGAGAGAGAGAGAGAGAGAGAGAGAGAGAAATATCATATTTGCCTAATTTTCTACTCACATTCCTTAATAATACAACGCTTGCCACCAAAGGCAGACCATGGAAAATAATATATATTTGTTTGAATTTCAACATATTTGTAAAACAAAGGTTTGTAATTATTGTAATTTCTCTGTATCGGCATTTGCTCTTTCATGAACAAATTAAAAAGTCCTCAAAATATATTACCTTTAACGTTTGCACTGCGACAACAAAAGGGAATTACAGATTGTACCAACCGTGTGTCACACGATCGTACATAAATTATTTTGTGTATATTATGCTTGTATCTGCACTCTTCCCTCGCACTAAAAAGAACCAGAATAGACATGTTGGCGTGTCGCCTATGTAACATTGTCATTTTCTCGAACATGTATTTTCCTGTTGCCTTGAGGTTTTGTATATAAAGGAGTGTGTTCTTTAATAAAGATACTCAGTTGATTACATGTTGCCTTTGAGTTCAAAACCCTCTCTTGGCTCATCATATTGGTGACCCCGGAAGTCGACTCGCTCCCACCGCCTTCCACCCCCACCCCCTCGCCCCTCCAACGATGGTACTATGGCGGACTCTAGGGCACTTGGTGCTGCGGCCGCTCCATTCAAACTTTCATCGTTTGCCAGCGGAGAGGCGTTTGCTTGGTTTCAGCGCGCAGAAGTCCAGTTTCGCATCAGGGGCGTGACTCGCTCAACCACCAAAGCAGATTATGTTCTCGCGGCGATACCCGAGGACACCTTCCGAGAAATACCCGACTGGCTTTGTGAACAAGGAGACACCCCAATAGCGTATGACGCCCTCAAAACATACCTTCTGCAGCAGTACTCGCCGTCGCCAGCCGCCCGTATAGCAAAGCTTTTTCAGCTCTCGCAACAACCGTTGGGGGACCAAAGAGCTTCGCTTGCCCTCAAGGAAATGACCAGTATCGCTCGCCTTCAACCTGCCGCAGACGGCTCTCCTCATGAGGTGAATCTACTTCGTGCCCTTTGGATACGCCGTTTACCGGGACCTATACGAGCTGCCATACCCGATGTCGATAGTTTACCCATAAAGGACTTGATGACCAAAGCCGACGCCCTTATGAACAGCCACTTCCAGACCTCCATCAACGCCTCCACCCCAGATGAAGAGGATGCCTATTCAACGTCAACCGAAGCTAACATGAATGCCGTAGGATATACACGCCTACCCCGTGACATGACGAAGCAGCGACAAAGCTGCCCACCACCCACCAATCGCTCGCGCCCCAACGAATGAGTTCTACAGCCACTTACTACCTCCCGTCCGCCGCAGTTTTGCTACTACCAATTCAGATTCGGGGCATCCGCGAAGAAATGTGCCAAGGATTGTCAGTGGTAAAAAAACGTGTAAGTAGGCCATCGCTCGTGGCGGTGGCCTCCCATGTTTCTAATCTTTTCTTTTTGCAGGATGCAGGAACGGGCGTGCGATTTTTGGTAGACACGGGTGCTTGTCGTTCTCTTTTGCCAAGGAAACTCTTCATAGCACGACGTAGTCTGTCTACATCTGCCGACGTCCGCTTGATATCTGCCAACGGATCTGCGATACCCACCTACGGTTACGAGAACCTCACGTTATCGTTCGGAAATGGTAAATTCAATTGGAAGTTTCTCGTTGCTGACGTCACAATGCCAATCCTCGGTGCGGATTTCCTCTCTCATTTCCACCTTATGGTCGATTCTCATTTCCACCTTATGGTCGATGTCGCCCACCGACGATTGGTCAACGCAGACTCGTAATTGTCGACACCTCTTCAACCCACCCCCTCTAACCTCGCTCTCCACATCAGCGCACCCACGGAGGCCTACGCCCACCTCCTCACGTCTTACCCGGAAGTTTCCCGTCCAGAACTTTGTCAAACGCCCACGGTTCCTGCCAAGCATGGTATTTATCACCATATCAAGACGACGGGACCCCCCCGTCTTCGCAAAATTCAGAAGTCTGGCACCGGAACGATTGACAGCCGCCAATAAGACGTTCGCCAAAATGGAGGAAATGGGCCTTTGCCAAAAGGCCTCCAGCCCATGGTCGTCACCCTTACACATCGTTCTGAAGAAAGATGGCTCCCTACGGCCGTGCGGGGATTACAGGCACCTGAACATGCAAACAGAACTGGATCACTACCCCCTCCCAAACATTGCTGACGTGACCTTCTACCTTCACAAAGCGAAGGTTTTCTCTACGCTCGACCTCCTGAAGGGGTATTATCAGGTGCCTATGAACCCGGAAGACATCCCCAAGACCGCCATCACCACTCCGTTTGGTACATACACCTTCAATTACTCCTGTTTTGGCCTTCGTAATGCTGGGGCCACGTTTCAACGTCTCATGGATGGCATCTTAGTGGGCCTCCCTTTCTGTGTATGTTATGTGGACGACATACTTGTGTTCTCCTCCTCAAAAGAGGAACACTTCCGTCACCAGCGCATCGTGCTCGACCGCCTGCAACAAAACGGCCTTGTAGTCCGGTACGACAAGTGTACCTTTGGCGCCAACGAAGCGTCGTTCTTAGGGCACCGCATCACTCCTGAAGGAGTCCATCCCCTCCCTGAGAAGGTAGCAGCCGTTCAGAACTTCCCCGCGCCCTCTACTGTCAAAGCTCTGCAGGAATTCTTGGGCATGATCAACTATTATCACTGTTTTCTGCCAGCCATTGCCGCCACTCTTGCTCCCCTCTATGCCTCCCTCAAGGGCAAGCCAAAGGACCTGAAGTCAGGTCCCCTTCAAGAAGCAGCCTTCTGCAATGCAAAAAAGGCCCTATCAACTGCTGCGGCTCTCACTTTTCCTATCCCACACGCCCCTCTCCTTCTCTCCACCGATGCCAGCGACGTCGCTATTGGTGCAGTACTCAAGCAGGTGGTCAATGGCTCGCCCCGCCCATTGGCCTTCTTCAGCAGAAAACTGTCCAAGGCAGAATCGGGCTATTCTACCTTCGATCGAGAATTACTGGCGGTGCACTTGGCTGTCTGTCACCTTCGTCATTTCTTAGAAGGTACGCCCTTCGTCATTTGCACAGACCACATGCCTCTGGTGCACGCCTTTACTCGACAGTCTGATGCCTGGTCCGCCCGGCAATGCCGACATCTCTCCGCCGTGGCTGAATACAATTGCACCCTTCAATACGTCCCTGGGAAAATGAATCCCGTTGCCAATGCCCTGTCAAGAAACACGTTGGTT
>NC_090760.1:51330800-51340800 GCF_036898095.1 Palaemon carinicauda | reverse complement strand
TTATTAAAACAAATTTAATGCTTATATCTAGTTTTGATTATACCTTTGACTTCCAGGTCCAGTAGCTCCCTATTGGATATAATTCTTATGTCCAAATGAAAGAAGCATTATAAAGCAATTGTTAATGTGAACCTTATTTATAAAATTTTCAGTGTCATAATCATCATTATTATTGTATTTACAGTTGTGATAGATTTTACTATTAAAGGAAATATGATGACTGATATTTAGGTTTGGTTATAAAAAACATTTTAAGTTAAGCAAGCGTTTACAATAGAATTGTTTTTTGCATTCTATTCTAAATACAAATAACGGAATTAAACAGCAAATCCATCAGGAGAATAAAAACAAATCTATAACTCTCTTGGTATCCTGATTAGTTTATTAAAATTTCAGTTTTTTCCAAAATTTTGTCACGTTCCATTTTGTTCTTTGACAAGGTTGGAAAACTAAAAGATATCAAATTGTCGGAAAGTCATATGGAGTATTAGGTAGTTTACAAAATCAAAACCAATTATTCTGCCTGATATTCTACTATTATAGGAGGAAACTCTGTGAAAAAAACAAATTATTTGTTATGATACTTAAAGACAAGAACATATAACGTGATAAAAAAATCTGAATCAGTCAGTGACAGTAACCTCTTTGATCGTGCTCATAGAAATCATTATGCTAATGTCTTGCATAGGTTGATGAAGTCTATTCAATCTGTTTCATATTGTTTTTTCCCTGTCAAATTATTAAAAAATGTAAATGGAAAGATAATGGGACATTTTTAACAAAATTTATATGTTGAATGCCCTTTGCGTTCCAACAAAAAGAAAAAAACTATTCTCTGTCAATAAAAGATTTGCTAAAAAACTGATCATTATATTTGATATTTTCTTCTACAGGTTGAGATACTTTATCTAAAGATATGATTGGAATGCGGTTTAATGTTCATAAATCAAGTCATTTTCCTTTTACGTTGAAATATCTTTACTTTGTTTCATATTAATTTTAAGAAAATATATTCCTTGCTAATTATCTTTACTTTATAATTTAGTGTGTGCTAATGTTTTTACATACATTAGAATCAAATGCAAAGTTAGTTAGTGACTGCTAAAGTTAACTAACACTAACATCTTCCAAGAACTTTTTCTGATATCTGTTAGCCTACTCTGCCATTAATTATGGTAAGTCTCTAAAACTCACATAGAATATCTAAATATTTTTATTTCATAAGGATGTGTATGAAATTTACTTTAGGGGACATTTTCCATACAAATGTGAGATTTTGTCAAAACTATAAGACAAGACGCGGATTTCAATGTAAGCCTTGTTTCCTTTCCTCACTGGGCTATTTTTCCTATTGGAGCCATTGGGCTTATAGCATATTGTTTTTCCAATTATGGTTGTAGCTTAGCAAGTAAAAATAGTAATAATAATAGTTTTCCCGCCTTCATGTGATGACCGTGAAAGATTCTGCTGTATGATAAAAATCCTGGGTCCGAATGGTGATTCGGATGACCGCCTAAAGCTAATCACTCCTAAGTTTGCCCATTTCTGATGTATCTTGAAATTTTCATAAAAATTCGTATGTAACTTTCCGAGTTACGCCGTTGGAAAGAAAACAAACCAAAAAACAATCAAAGATGAAAACATAACTTTCTTGGCGGAGATATTATCTAAATGCCCAATAACCTGTCTCCTTTCTCTTAGTTGAAGTGGAGATTTCTTAACTTACATCTCCTAAACGATCCCAAGCAAAGAAAGAATGATTTTGGGCTCGTTTGTACGAAGAATGGTATTACTCAGATAATATAATCTTAATAATTTTTTATGGAGCCAGGCTAAACGCCGTTTCTTATTTCAAAGGTTAATGAATTTTAGTTCCCTGTCCAAAAAAAAGAAAAAAAAAATATTCATTATCTTATCCCCCCCCCCCCCGGTATAGCAACTGATGCCTAAACTTCCGATGAAATACTCAGGCAACATTTACCAGTCTAAATGAAAATACACTTTAGAAAGGAGCCATCGCAATTATGAATACTAAAAACCTACACACAAAAGGAAAAAATCAAAGGCAATTGAAGAGGTTTCCATACAGCTGATTCATTTCAGAAAAGCTAGAGATTCGAATATCTTTAAAATACACAAATAAAGAGAAGCAGAAAAATAGAGACACTCTCTCCGCTTTCCTGTGATCTTTCTTCAAATGATTTTTACCTTATGTGGCAGATTTAAAAAAAAAATAAATTAAATGAAACCCAAAATATTATAGAGCCAATTGTATTGTTCTCTTTTAGTGATAGATCTTTCGTATCAAATGGGATACTAATGAATAAAATGATTAATTAGGTTAAATGCCATGCTATAATATATATATATATATATATATATACACACACACACACACATATATATATATATATATATATAAATGTGTGTGTATATATACGTATATATATATTTATATATATACATACATATATATGCATATATATATATATACATAAATACATGCATACATATATATATATATATATATATATATACAGTAGGTGTATATATATATATATATATTATTACAGTAGGTGTATATATATATATATATATATCTATATATATATATATATATATATATGTATATATATATATATATATATATATCAGTGAGGATACCTTAACGTTGTGAAAGGGTTTTTGTTTCGCCATGATGGGCAAAGCTGTGCTGGTCAGAGCCCTCTAAACTAGGTTGGTGTTCAACGAGCGATCACACCAAAAGTTTCCCACCATCACCAATCCGCATGACACCTAACCAAATCCCAGACATGAATAAGGACATGTCTGAGGCTTATGTTCTGGAGCATACCAGAGACGGCTGCATTTATTGTTCTTTATGTGTGGCCAAAGAAGTTTAATTTCCGACATGGCAAATGTAGATAATTTACTACAATTATTACATTAAATGATTTGATGTCCCCCCCCCCCATCCCATCTCTCTTATTTTCTCTCTCGAATTATTCTTCAGGATGTCATTATTTGATCAGACAGTTTCGAAAAGTTCTTCTTACTTTTCAGTGAATATAAGTTAATATTTTTCCGGTGAAATATTTTGTTCAATAACACATCAAGTATTTGACTGACTTGTGAAGAGATTGTATCATTAACCAGCTAAACATCCTGCCAAAACAGTAAGAAATAACAGAGTTCATGATAAGGATTATACTTACAGACCACTTTCAGCGCTATTTAGAATTGTATATTACCTCATGAATATATAAGCACAAATATTGCAATTACAAAAAGGATAATTTATAAAATGAAGCTATTCCAATGTATGTCTCTTATTGTAAGTATTATACTGGAAATTATTATTTCGGAATTTTTGCGGAATAGTTTTTCCGGTATGAAATGAAAATCAACAATTCATCAAAATTTGAGTTTAACGAAATACTACATTTCAAGCGTAAAAGGTTTGCTGTTAAAAAAAAAAAAAAAAAAAAAAAAAAAAAAAAAAAAAAAAGACGTATTACTTCCAATTTTGGATGATTATTTTCAGGTTACTTATCTTGAAAAGCAGGAATATTTTTTTTCGTTGAAATGCACGCTATAGATACCGCTGAATTTCCATATTTCACAGAATTTTGTAGAATATATTCAGGTTGTGGTTCTTCGTTCGTTTGGCTGTAAGGGGAATATTGTAATAAACCCAAAGGGACCATAATCCTGGGTCTTTCCTTTTCCTATGTAATGTGTATCATCACAATTTTACATTCCCTTATTCTGAACATCTTTTGTAGTTTACTCGTGTATGTTATGTTAAGAATTTGTTGGGACATGAGCACCTCAAAGCAAATTAACATTCACACTAATAGTGTTTCATTAACTACGCATACACCATATTTTCTGTTCTTGTTGCTAATATATACGTTATTGTTATGCTAGATTTTTTATTACTAGTCAAGCTACAACCCTAGTTGGAAAAGCAAGATGCTATAAGCCCAAGGGCTCCAACAGGGAAAAGTAGCCCAGTGAAGAAAGGAAATAAGGAAATAAATAAATGATGAGAACAAATTAAAAATAAATCATTCTAAAAACAGTAACCACGTCAAAACAGATGTGTCATATATAAACAATAAAAACTTATGTCAGCCTGTTCAACATAACAGCATTTGCTGCAACTTTGAACTTTTGAAGCTCTACTGATTCAACTACCCGATTAGGAAGATCATTCCACAACTTGGTCACAGTTGAAATAAAGATTCTAGCATACTATGTAGTATTGAGCCCAATGATGGAGAAGGCCTGGCTATAAGAATTAACTGCCTGCCTATATTACGAACAGGATGGAATTGTCCAGGAAGATCTGAATGTAGAGGAAGGTCAGAGTTATGAAAAATCATATGCAACATGCATAATGAACTAATTGAACGACGACGGTGCCAAACATTAATATCTAGATCAGGAATAAGAAATTTAATAGACCGTAAGTTGCTGTCTAACAAATTAAGATTAGAATCAGCAGCTGGAGACCAGACAGGAAAACAATACTCAAAACAAGGTAGAATGAAAGAATCAGAACACTTCTTCAGAATAGATTGATCACTGAAAATCTTGAAAGATTTCTCAATAAGCGAATTTACTGTGCAATGGAAGAAGACACAGACCTCTCAAAAGTAAATTTGCTATCGAGAATCACACCTAAAATTCTAAAAGAGTTATACAAAGTTAACTTACAATCATACTGAGTTTTGTTAGGATTCAACTTCATACCCAATAATTTGCACCATGCACTAATTTTAGCTAGATCTCTATTAAGGGATTCAGCAACCCCAGATCTACCTTCAGGGGATGGAATTGATGCAAAGAGAGTAGCATAATCTGCATATGCAAGAAGCCTGTTTTCTAGGCCAAACCACCTGTCATGTGTATATAGTATGAAAAGTAATGGGCCAAGGACACTACCCTGTGGAACACCGTATATTACATTCCTATACTCACTAGGGTGTCCATCAACAACAACTCTTTGATATCTATTACTTAAAAAATCATTAATAATATTAAGAAACGACCCACACACTCCCAACTGTTTGAGTTTGAAAACAAGGGCCTCATGATTAACACGGTCAAAGACAGCACTAAAATTTAGGCCAATCATACGAACTTCATGACCACAATCAAGGGATTTCTGTACAGCATTGGAGATTGTAAGGTCATTACATGCTCCAAGGCCTTTACGAAAACCAAATTGCAAACTAGGGAATAGATGACTACCTTCAGCAAACCTATTAAGACGTTTTGCCAGAAGACGTTCAAAAACTTTAGATAATATGGGAGTTATGAAAATTTGGCGGTAATCAGATGGACTTGAAGTACCACAAACACATTTACGTGGAGGAGTAACATTACCAGTTCTCCAACAAGTACTAAAAGCTCCTCCTCTTGCCAACTTGCGTAAAACAACAAATAACTTTGGAGCTAAGAAATCTGCTGTCTTTATAAAAAACAAAGGAAAAATAACATTTGGGGCTACACCTCCATAAACATCAAGTAAAATAGATGTCCTTACAACTGATTATCAATACAATTTACCAATGATTAATTTTATGGTGAAAGTAACAAACTATCTTTAGAGTGCCAAAGTTTCATCAAATTGAAATATACTGCTAATACAAATATAGACACACAAACGCACCGACACGGTAAAAAAATACAACTTCTCTTCATCGCTGAAAATTTCTTGCCCTGAAGAGCAGAAAGAAAAAAGGGAGTTTGGAAGATAGAAGAAAACCAGTTAACATTTTAGGTCTCATTCGATCGATGGGGATCTTGGGAGATTAATGACTGCGCAAATCAGGTTTTCTCTCCGGACTCGTGACTGGATTCCTTTTCCTAAATCGGTAATGTTGGGAACCTTGTTTATGGACGATTTACTCTGATTGTGGCTCGATTTAGGAGTTTATTGACAATGACTCTTAAGAATGATATATATATATTATATATATATATATATATATATATTAATGACTGAAATCATTACGAACATTTTACTGGTATAATGAGCTCAAATTATGATTAAAAATCATTATCATAGCTAAAACTAAATACTTACCATTTAAACTGTGTTCAATTACCATTTGAGCTTATAATGACAATCAAATTTTATTAATTAGCTCAGTTATTTATGTATATCCGTCTATATATCAGTTTAGCGAGATCGTTATTACTGTATGGGCAGGGTATGTCAATGAAACAGTAACCATTTTGTAAACTTGAGAGCAAAACCCTCAGAAAGATATTGGGAGGAATAGAGAGGAAACTGAAAGAGAAATTACTCAAAGACCATATGTGGATGAGATCTCGGTGGGTGGTTAGATGGAGATGGTTTGGGCATGCTCTTCTCACTCTCCCGAAAGAGATTAGTTCACCAAAATTTCAATTTGGCTCCACAATCCACTGGAAGAGTTGGAAGGCACAGGCTTACATGGCTGAGGACTATGAAGCGTGGAGTAGCATATGAGGAATGGAGAAATATTGTAAATAGAGGCGACTAGGGATATTTAATCGAGGCCCTTTGCGTCAATTGGCGTAAGAGATGAGGGTGATGATGACAATATTCATCATGAACAATAGGTTGATGATATTCATGATGATGAATATGATAACTATTATATAATATATGCAGTCAATGGAATAGTTTTTGCCAGAATTTTGATACCATATTGATGAACTAATGCCATTGATGTTATGATGACGAAATTTATACATTCGTATATTGCAACGTCTTTTGTATAGAATTTAATTATGCCAAATCATATCCATAAAATACAGATTGCAATATTTACATTTTCATATTTAATGATAAGAAGGATCCATTCTAAATTTTATAGCTTTTGACCTGAGACATTTCGTATAAATTGAAATGTAAATCGATGCTTAAATTAGTCTATGCTCTCAATATATATAAAAATTATTAAAGGTTGAATTATGAATAATTTGTGAGTAAATAAATAAGAAAGAAACTAATTGAATATATTGGAGAATCTATACAATCCTGCTTTAATGAAGAGTGACAGGGTAAGAATTATATTTTATTCTCCAAGTTTCGTTTATGGAGTTAAAATATCAGAAGGCGCATAGTAGATAAGAAATATCAGATTAAGAAACTATGTTATATCTTAAAAAGAATAATGATGGTCGCAGAGAGAAAGGAGAGAAAAATCAGTCAATTATATATTTCCACTTTTATGATAAAGTAAGAGCTAACATATTTTATTTCAAACATGATCTCTCTCTCTCTCTCTCTCTCTCTCTCTCTCTCTCTCTCTCTCTCTCTCATTAATATTATTGAATATTTCTCAGCGTATCTGATATCCCTGTCCAACTAGCCTTCGTTTTGCTAATCCGTCACACCATATTGATTCTTCACCTCTTAATCTACATGAATAGATCCTCTTTAGGAGAGCAGTAATGGATGTAACTAACATTCATTGGTGAATAGTGAACTTAAATAAAATTTAGCAAACATACTTTTTTTATCTCATTCAGCATCCACAATATCTTTCGTTAGTTCGCTTACTTGTTAAGGAATTGCACAAAGACTGTTTCCAAACGTTTGAAAATTTATTACTTAATGTGAAAATGAAAATGATATGGACCTGAAAATTTAACTCAATACTACCCAAAAACTTATGCGAATATAAGATATGAATTTTCATAATAAAATTATTAATAATTGCAACATTATGGACATAGATTGAGAATTATGGAGGGAAACTAGTTCACAAAAGAACCAGCCATAAGGCAGAATACTATAGAAGTAGTAGTAGGTATTACAAGCTTATTTAGTTATCCCTATGGATGGTGATAAAATCATATTAAACATTAAGTGAAAGGATTTGCATTATGAAAGGACAAATGATCACAATATCTTCAAAAGAAAATATCCCATACATCCTAAAAATTACTCAAAAAAGCATGTGAGTAACTCTCTGTTGGAAAAGAAAATCCAATTAGACATTCTTATCCTCCTTCCTAAACATCCGGCATCTTGTCTCGTTTTAATGTTTGGTTATTAAGGTGTTTGGCATAAGAGAGAGAGAGAGAGAAGAGAGAGAGAGAGAGAGAGAGAGAGAGAGAGAGAGTAATAAAATAAATATTCTTTTAGAGTAATCATTTCATGATCTTACTTCTCTTTAGGAGAGCTCTATGGATCTCTCTTCTATGCCAATTATGTTCGAAGTATCAACACTCATTATCTTAATCATTATTATTATTATTATTATTATTATTATTATTATTATTATTATTATTATTATTATTATTATTATTATTATTATTATCAAAAGCCAAGCTATAACCCTAGTTGGAAATGCAAAATGCTTTAAGCCCATGGGCTCCAACAAGGAAATATAACCCAGTGAGGAATGGAAATAAGGAAATAGATAAACTGGAAGAGAAGAGATAAATAATCAAAATAAAATATTTTAAGAACAGTACAACATTAAATTGGATCTTTTACATATGCACTATAAAAACTTCAAATCAAACAAGAGGAAGAGAAATAAGATAGAACAGCCTGCCGAAGTGTACTTCCAAGCAAGAGAACTCTAATCGACCAAGACAGTGGAAGGTCATGGTGCAAAGGCTATGGCACTACCCAAGAGTAGAGAACAATGGTTTAATTTTGGAGTGTCCTTGTAGAAGAGCTGCTTACTATAGCTAAAGAGTCTTTTCTACCCTTACAAAAAGGAAAGTAGCCACTGAACAATTACAGTGTAGTAGTTAAACCCTTGTGCAAAGAAAAATGTTTGGTATTCCGAGTCCTGTCTGGTGTGTGAGGACAGAAGAAAATGTGGAAAGACTAGACCAGACAATTCGTTGTATGTGTAGGTAAGGGCAAAATGAGCCCTAACCAGAGAGAGGGATCTAATGTAGTACTGTCTGGCCAGTTAACAGACCCAATAACTCTCAAGCAACAGTATCTCAAAAGGTGGCTGGTGCCATGGCCAACCTACTACCTACATTCTTTTTGCTCTCTTATGTAGTGACCTTCCGCAGTTTACTCTCTGCCTTCCTCTTATTAAATTTTCCGTATAGAGTGTTTGGTAGAATATTCATGTTTAGAATAGAGTGTAACATTATTATTATTATTACTATTATTATTATTATCATTATTATTATTATTACTATTATTATTATTATCATTATTATTATTATTATTATTGGTAGTAGTAGTAGTAGTAGTAGTAGTAGTAGTAGTAGTAGTAGTAGTAGTATTATTATTATTATTATTATTTCTGCAATACTAATTTTTTAAGCGTACCGGGGATTATTTCATTTACCTGTTGTTCATAACAGAATATTGCTATTCCCAATTCCGACCGGAGGATTTATTATATATCATTTCAGTCTCATCTGATTTGGTTATTTTTTTCTCCTAATCAGAACATTCACCGTTAGGGACATCAGTCTAAATGGGTCACATTCAAGGTATCGACCTAGTCCTGTCGCAATCAGATTATCCTTGGGTAAAACAAATTGAATAATTCATACGTATTAGTCTATCAGGCTATCAATTTCTTATCAAGAAAAAATACTGATATTTTGAAGAAAAAAAAAAGATAAAAATTCAACTCCCAGGTTCTCTTTGCTAGTTTAAGTGTGTTCCTACATTGCAATGGTTTCTCTCTCTCTCTCTCTCTCTCTCTCTCTCTCTCTCTCTCTCTCTCTCCTACTAATTAAATATGTGCATTGTCCAGATGGGATATGCATGTGCATCTGTATATATAATCAGAAACCTTTGTTTTTCAAAAATCCATATCTGCCATATTATAGAATTTCATTAGTCTTTTGTATTCAAAATGCTAACCTTTTGAATGATATCAGGAAATACAGATCATACTCCTTAAAATGCAATGGGTCTCATGCATTATTTCTTGCCTGTAATTTGAACCACCATAGTATTGGGATGATTTTTAGTACGAAATCCCCCTAAGGTGCAGCCTCGTCAACA
>NC_090760.1:51303300-51325800 GCF_036898095.1 Palaemon carinicauda | reverse complement strand
AACCTGATTAAAAGAAGGTCTACTTCTGAGATTCAAGAATTTCATAGTGCATGACAACTGAGCACACAACGACCGGAGAGCCAGTGACTTCAAAAAGACCTTCCTCCAAAGAATGACTTGACGCCAGGAAGAGTTATATACCCGTCAGAGGCGCCTGGAGGAGGAAGGGACGGCCATCAGGCAAAAAGCCCACAGTACACCTGAAAGACATAGAGAAGCCCTCGATGGATAGGTCTTTGAGGAACATCTAGAAGATGAAGCAGTGGTCCACAAACCAGAGGGCTTAGGATCCTTAGGACCTTGCTCATCCAGCACAAAAAAAAAAAAAAAAAAAAAAAAAAAAAAAAACTGAACTTTAACATGACTCAAGGGAAGTTCTTCCTCCTCTCCTGCTTTAGAAAAACCACGCAATGCCTAACTAATATCGACGAGAATAACGCTGATCAGTGGCATAAACACCTGCCTGTATCTGAGACTTTCTTTGCAAGCGGCTCAGCCAATTAACAAGCAGCACAGGACTCACCGGACCTTGGATCTGAACATTAGAACAGCTTGCCTGATGTTGAGCTTAGCTCAGGCAGTGAGCTGGTCAATCAGCTAGCAGCACTAACGGCTCGGCCAGACCAAGCGCGATGAGCGGCGAGGTTAGCTGCATGACTCGGCGGAAAGCCAGGGACAAAATGTTGGGTGGCCACACCGGAACCGCCAAACCTCTCTTGCTCCTCACTCCCAGCTGATAGCCTTCCTCGTAAACATGACGATGGTGTTTGAGTAGGAAATTACTTCCGATTGAAAATCGTTATTTTAATATGAACTATAAATTACACAAGAGTCTGGATTCACGATTTTAATAAACAGAGAAGGAAAAATAAGTTAATTTTGACGTTAATGTTGCCAGTCTCGTTTGTACGGCGACAGATTTAATGAATATCTGCATATTTCACAAGTCTTTTGATTCTTTGATGGCAACATCCTTCCTGGATCCAGGCTCAAAAAACAAACGTCGAACTATAGACAATCTCAATCTCTCTCTTACCAGGTATTATAATTGCTTCAAATATGATAAAGTTCACGAACAATCATTGTCCCATTCATTCCAGAATTAACTAGCATTTGCATAAGATATATTGTTTACATGTACATACGATTCTTTTCACATTTGAAATTTCTCTCTCTCTCTCTCTCTCTCTCTCTCTCTCTCTCTCTCTCTCTCTCTCTCTCTCTCTCTCTCTCTCTCTCTCTATATATATATATATATATATATATATATATACTAGATGGTGATTAAATAGGTTGCAAAGCACAAAAAGGCGTAGGCCTACCCACTATTTTATTACCATTCATTTGCAGTTGATTGCCATAACTTCCATTTATTTAATTTATTTTTGCTCTCCGAAACACCTCCCAATAAACTGTTGACTAGTAAGGGCTGGAAACGAACAATTGAACGCGCACCCCTTCAGGAACTGAGGAAAAATGGCGTAATCTTGGGTGAAGACGCTCGAGCCGCCGCGATTTTTTAAAACATAAAACATAGTCTGGCGGAAACTGCAGCGGCTTGAGGCTTCCCGCGCCTCATATCTGGCCACCTACATTAGATACCTAAGGTTTCAATTTGCCGCGGGAACCTCTTGCCGCTAACCTTGCCCCTAGCCGCGCTTGGTCTGGCCGGGCACTAAGATGCATGCCCGGACGCATATTGCTGAAGTCTGGATGAAAATACACCCTCTCGGATATTAGAACCAATCAGAGAGTGTTTTGTAGTGGTGACATCGTGATATGTTGTGGGACTCCGCCCTCCTAGCGCTACCACGTATACGCTTTTCTTAATTCTTGCAGTGGCACCAGTTATATTAATCTTATATAATAGGTTTAATATTGGTAAATGTAGTTATTATAGATGTATACAGAATATATGTATCAACTATATTGTACCAGCTAATATTTACGCTGGCGCTTATGCATCATGACTTACTGAGATATGCAAGGCATATGGGACCATTGCTTGATGAAACACGCAGAAAGCCATGCCCATGGCAATCAGCCGCTTCATTACATAATAATTCATGCAGAAGCACCAGTTTTGAGAATATAATCTTGTGAGAGGTTACAATATTGGTAAATACTGTATAATTATTAAAAAAAGTACAGAGATACGCAAGGCATGTGGCTGGCAACATTGCTCAATACAACACACCAGAAGGGCTATAATCCCATGTCAATCAGCTGTTTTGTTACGTAATACTTCACCTGTTGAAAAATGACTTGACTACTTATATTGGCCTCGACAGGAGAATTATGATCCCTGGCAATCAGCTGTTTCGTTACGTAATACTTCACCCATTGAAAAAATTACTCGATTACTAATATTGGCCTCGACACTTAGGCATTTAGTAAATGAAGTAGGCTGAGTTTAAATTTTTATTTTTACTTTGAATTTTATTTGGAATCATTGTACCCTTCAAAATGCACAAATTTTGGCCCGTTGATCATATATATTTCTTCTGTAATTTGATTTGTTCTTTGCTGCTTATATACATATATATTTTCTAATGTTGTTTTGTAGCTTTAACTCAGTGTTTTTGAAATGTGCATATTTTATCAGGTTAGGCTAGAATACGGATGATAATTCATGTTCGGAAGTATACATGGTGTGAGACAGGAAATAGAGACCTTCATTTTAGTTGCTAGGGTAAATCTATGTTGCAACAAAAAAAATGACAAACTTATAATAGAGTTTGTATTTTTCCTAACATACAAACCCGAATTCTTTACTATAGGAGATATTCTAGCGCGAGCTGGAAAATACGGCAGAAAAACCTTAACAAGGTTGTTAACGACCGGACAGGTAATTACCCACCTGTCAGTGACGGGGGACCGCTGGTTGGTAGCTGCTGTTTACCTTCAATCGCATTCTAGTTAGGGCTATCCTAGGGGGTGGTGATGGAGGGAAGATTTGTGGAAAGTGTTATGGGCGACACAAACTCAGAAACTCAACTTCAACCTTTATTCCGTTAACAGTAGTAGTAGCAGTAGTAACCGTAGTAACAGTAGCAGTAGCAGTAGTTTCATTCCTGAAAGGAATTATTACAAACTTTAAATACTGTACATTATTAAATAGCCCATCATATTCAATAAGTCATAACGGTGACATGATGTACCTTAATACATCTTGGAAAGCTAATTAAATATAATTTTCTAAACAAGACAATTTCGTTGCCACTTTAAATCACATTTTATCATATTTATAGGACAATCAAATGTTAAATGTCACAAATAAACCAATTTACGCCTTTTAACCCTTAAATGAATAAGACATAAAACAAATATATACATATAAGTTCGTCAAAAAACTTACATCTGTGTGCCCAAAATGAATCCTTACGAAATATATACAATTTTTCTCCTTGAAAACCTTGCTTGAACTGTCAAAGAGACTTCATAATTTTAGGAAGTAAGATGAAATCGTAATTTGTTTACACCTCTCAACTTTTTAACTACCAATTACAAAATTAACGACATTGTTTTTCCAACCAGATGGGTTTGTGTTTCTGCATTAACATACTCAGCCTCATAAACAGATTAAACCTGTTTATCAAAATATACACCTACACATGCAGACACAATAAATAACCTTTAAGTTACAATACAAACTCTTTGAATTCAAAACACTTCCATGATTCACTTATTCACCTAAACAAAATTAAACATCTTCATAACTCAAATAATATATAATATCAAATGATAGGCCATAAGAACAACAAAATATCACGTTACATTTAACATGAAAATCCTAGCCTTCAACTAATAACACTAGCTTCTGAATAGGATGGACAATAACCGAAGAAAGTGTCTTAATCTTGGCACTGCGAATTGTTCCTTTGTCATCAGGGTATACTTCTATCACTCGCCCCATTGGCCAGTGATTCCTTGGATCAATGTCACTCTTTACCAAGACCACATCGCCAACAATTAGGTTTCTTCTTGCTTCATTCCACTTTTGTCTAGTCTGTAAAGTGCTCAAATACTCTTTTCTAAATCTTGACCAAAACAGGTTGGTCAGATATTGAACGCATCTCCACCTTCTCCTCATGTAAACATCATCGTTTTGAAACAAGCCAGGGGGAGGGATCACATAAGATTTTGGAATCAACAAATGGTTTGGAGTTAGTGGCTCAAGGTCATCTACGCTGTCACTTACAGTGGTTAACGGTCTTGAATTGACGATGCTCTCAACCTCACAAAGCAGAGTCCGTAAACTTTCATCATTCAGCCTTTCACCAAATTCCTTCACCAGTGCAGACAACACTATTCTAACTGTTCTGATTTGGCGCTCCCAACAACCACCCATGTGGCTTGCTGCAGGTGGATTGAATTTCCATTCAATATGATGATGCGACAAATACTTCTCAATCTTCTTTTCCTCCATCTCACCAAGAGCTGCCTTAAGTTCTCTCTCAGCCCCATGGAAGTTGGTTCCATTATCACATCTGATAATCTTAGGATGACCTCTTCGAGAAACAAATCTTCGCAAAGCATTTATGAAAGAGTCAGATTGTAAAGTGTTTGCAGTTTCAATATGAATTGACCTACTAACCAAGCAGGTAAATATCACACCATACCTCTTTAACTCCTTTCTTCCTTCCTTGATGTAATAGGGTCCAAAGAGGTCAATACCAACATTACTGAATGGTGGTGAAGGTTCCAATCTCTCTGCTGGAAGATCAGCCATCTTTTGACTCAAAGCTGGTTCTTTCAACTTCCTGCAAGTAACACAATGAAATAACACATTCCTGACAGTTGCATTAGCATTGATGATCCAATACTTCTGCCTTACATTTGAGAGAATATGGTTTCTACCTGAATGAGCTAATAATTCATGCTCATGTCGTATCAACAATGTAGTCACATGATGCTTCTTTGGTAACAGTATGGGATGTTTGGCAGACTGTGGAATGTCAGACCTTCTTATCCTACCTCCAACCTTCAATAATCCATCCTCAGAATCAAGAAAGGGATCAAGCTTATATATTGGACTACTCTTGCCAACTGACAATTCCCTTGATAAAGCCTTCACTTCATCACCAAACACCTCCCGTTGAACATACATTATGATTGCCCTTTCAGCATCAGTGGTTACACAACCTTTCCTTTTACCACTAAGGATTGACTTTAGTTGTTGAAATACAGAAACTGCCTTTTGTAACCTTGACCATGAAGAGAAATATTCAATTAATCTTGTAAACCCATGAGGTTCTTCAGAAATTGTGACCGCAGACACTTGTTCACTCGTATCATCAACACAATCTGCACACACATACTCCTGTGAAGGCAAATAATCAGATGCAATAAATGATGGGCCATGAAACCATTCGTCATACTGCAAAAACTGATGTACACTAATACCTCTTGATGCCACATCAGCAGGGTTATCACTGGAGTTTACATATCTCCATTGCTCAGGCTGGGAATAGTCCCTTATAACCCTGACTCTGTTGGCTACAAAAACAGGGAACCTTTTATTGTTGCTATGAATATAGTGAAGGACTGTTGTTGAATCTGTGTAGTACACTACCTTGCCAACAGTAAACTCCAACTCCTTCAGGATGTGTTGAGCAACCTTGACAGACACAGTTGCAGCTGTAAGTTCTAACCTAGGTATAGTCACCACCTTTTTGGGAGATACTCTTGATTTTCCCATGACAAGATTTGACTGAACTTGGTTTCCATCGTAAAGAACAAGGTATGCTGCAACACCATAACCAACTGTACTTGCATCGCTGAATAATACAAGACTTGAACCTGTCACATTACCAAACCCACTTGACTTGAAGCATCTTGGTATTGAAAGCTGCTCCAGTAAATGAAGACCTTTTATCCAATGTTGCCACCTTTCAGCTAGCTCATCTGGAATACTCTCATCCCAGTCCAAACTCTCAACTTGACACAATTCTTGTAACAGTTTCTTGGCCGGTAAGATGATTGGAGAGAGCAACCCAAGGGGATCATATAATGATGAGATAGTTGATAACAATCCTCTTCTGGTGAATGGATTATCCTTGAGCTCAATTGAGAACTTGAATGAGTCTTCTTTAAGGTCCCATAACATTCCTAAGGCTCTTGTCATTAAACTCTCCATGTCAAGATTAAACTTGTCACTTTCAACCGAACAATCTTCAGCAGGCAAAGCTTTAAGGACATCACTTGAATTGCTGACAAATTTAGTTAACCTAAATCCTCCTTCACCAGTTGCAGATACCAAATCCTTCACCAACTTCACTGCTGTAGGAACATCAGCACATGACTTCAAACAGTCGTCAACATAGAAATTGTGCCTTATGGTGTTGCCAACAGTTGAATCATACTTCTCATCTGCTTTGTCTGCTGTGGCCTTCAATGCAGTATTTGCAATACTCGGTGATGAGATTGCTCCGAAAATGTGAACAGCCATTCGGAATTCTTCAAGAGGTCGATTGATGTCACCATTAGGCCACCACAAGAATCTAACATAGTCCTGATTCTCAGGTGGAATCTTTATTTGAAAGAACATAGCTTCAATATCTCCAATGAATGCATAAACCTCCTTCCAGAATCTAATGAGTACTCCTGTCAATGAATTGGTGAGGTTTGGACTCTGTAGCAGAACATCATTTAATGACACACCTTCAAACTTGGCACTACAGTAAAAAACAACCCTAATCTTCCCTTTCTTGGGATGAAAACCTGCATGATGAGGAAGATACCAAACAGGAATCTTATTGACCTCATCATCCGGGATCTTGTAAGCATAGCCTTTTTCAAACAACTTGTTCATGAATGTTGTGTACTGCTGTCTGTAATCTTCACTATTCTTCATCTTCCTCCTTTGCCACATAGCTCTGCTAACAGCCTGCTTCTTATTGTTAGGAAGATTCACATTGGGATCTCTGAAAGGCATGGGTAGCTGAAAGTGACCATCTCTAAATTCAATGTCATCCTGGCACCTTTTCACAAATCTTGTGTCCTCAAAAGATAAGCCACACTCATCAGGAACTGACCCAAGATCCCTTTCTGAAAAATCTAACTCAAAGTACTTCCTAATACTTTCAACAGTAATACAGTCAGTAACATGTTAAACATCAGATACAAGTAACTTGTGACATGAAACCCCATTTGAACTAACCTTAACATGTACAGGCCCATTAACTGTCCATCCATGCAAATATCTTACTGCAAAGGGGCCATAACCTGAAGTGGGTACAACCTCTAAAGGTTGTAAAGCTGTTGGACAGTTACTACCTATCAAAATTCCTATGTCTAACTCTGGCTGATACACTGGAATCTTATTAATAACACTTGATAAATGAGGCCAATCCTTTAACACTTCATACCTTGGAATTTGATCATGATTAACAGGAATATCCTTTTGTGTGAATACCTTTGGTAATACAACATCATTATTACCATGTATATCAGCAACAACAAGACCATTTACAATAAAGGTTTCAACCGTATCAGTCCCATGCATTGTTTGCAACTTGATAGCTGTTTCAATACCTTTACAGTTTAATTGATCCTTGATACTATCTTTAATGAAACAACCTGTACTGCCCGTATCATAAAAGGCATAAGTTTGTACTACATTGTCGCTACCCTTTACACGTAATTGCACAGGCAAGATTGATTGCAACACTGTATCAGAAATTGTACATGCAGAAGACCTCACATTACTTAGAGTTTGAGTATTACCTTGACCTGGAGTGCGACCTTCACCTTGAGTACCATCTTGACCCTTAGCACAACCTTGACCTGTACTTTCAGACTGTGCACTAGCTTGTGACACAATTGCACTGTTGCTGTCAAGCATCCTAAAATTCTCAATGTGCAGAGTGGTAGGATGCCTTTTATTACATGTCTTGCACTGCCGTCGATTGAGACACCTTTTTGAAGTGTGGTTATTGCCCAAACAACTGAAGCAAAGACGGTTGACTTTAACAAATTCTCGTCTTTCATCCACACTCCTAAGCAGAAATTGAGGGCACTCCTCAAGGTCATGATGACCACTACAGAGTTGGCATTTCCTAGTATACTGGCTGACAGAATTTGATGGTTGCACTGTCACTGCAAACGATTTTTGCTTGGTCTGACTTGAGCCATGATTTGCCTTTGCCTTTGAAAAAACACACACTTTACCCAAAGCTTCCCTGCTGAATACAGGATCCATTGCTGCCTCTGCTGCATTCTGTACAAATTCCACTAATGTGGGGAAACACACACAAACACCTTGCTTCCTGAGCTTTATCACATGATCCAACCACTTATTTTGAATATACACTGGCAGCTTTGAAATCACCCTCTGAAGGTTTGGCGAATCATTCAAAACCTGCATGTTTGACAATGACTGCATGGTATGATTACATTTCACAAGATATAAAGCATATTCCTGCAAAGATTCACTGTTATCACCTCTCATTTGTGGCCACTTGGTTAGCTTGTCTATGCATGCCATGGAAACCTTGTATGGATCTCCATTCACTTTGTCCAGAAGTCTTTTTGCTTCAATGTATCCTTCAGATGCATTCATAAACATGCACCTAGGTATGAGTGACTTAGGCTTTCCTTCTATATGCTGATTTAAGAAATACAGCCTGTTGGCATCTGATGTGGTGTGTGGCACGATGCAGTCATTAAATGCCAACATGAATGATGCATATTCAAGAAGATCACCACAAAACTTGGTCACTTCAGCATGAGGCAGAATCATAGCCGCTGCTAACTGTTGCTGACTTTGGTAGAATGACTCTGGGGCAGGTGCCATGTGTAGAAAAGGCATGGTCACATTGGGTTTATTTTGATGCACATTGTGACTGGGAACAAATTCTGGTGTTTCAGGGTTTAAAACTTTGTCTGTCGATGGAATAACTTCTTCCTGGAACACCTTCTCCCTCGCCCTTGCTGCTTCAATTTCACCATCCAACTTTAACAAATCTTCCTTGGCTTTTAATTCTGCCTGTTGTTGGGCTATTTCTGTTTGTTTCTCAAGCAGTGCCCTCTGTGCAAGCAAACCAGCTATCTTTGCCTTCTCTTGTATGAGAGAAGACTTTACACTTGATGCCGTGCTTTTAACTGACCTCCTGGATTTATGTGACCTGCTCCGCAGTGAAGATCCGTCCATAGAATCCTGCAAATTTGCTTCTGTTGTGGCTATCCATTTATGCACCTGTAATCTGAATCCTATGGCAGACAATTCGTTATCTTCAAACCTTTTGATTTCTGACTGGTGCTCGTTGACAGGTAGTTGAGACAAGTAATCACTGTGGCAGTCTTTGTACTTCTTTAACCCTTCCTAAAACTCCTCCATGCCTGTCTTTACTAAATGGAGATTATCAGGCTTCTCCATACACTTGCTGACCTCATTCCGTTTCTTTGTGAGGGCAGAGAGAGCAGCAGTCTGCTTGTTCTTGAAGGTGCGTGACTTCTCCTTGGCGTCACCATTGTCTTCTACGTTGTCCTTCTGATCCGTACTCATGTTAAAGATGAATGAACTATTGTTATGGGCGACACAAACTCAGAAACTCAACTTCAACCTTTATTCCGTTAACAGTAGTAGTAGCAGTAGTAACCGTAGTAACAGTAGCAGTAGCAGTAGGTTCATTCCTGAAAGGAATTATTACAAACTTTAAATACTGTACATTATTAAATAGCCCATGATATTCAATAAGTCATAACGGTGACATGATGTACCTTAATACATCTTGGAAAGCTAATTAAATATAATTTTCTAAACAAGACAATTTCGTTGCCACTTTAAATCACATTTTATCATATTTATAGGACAATCAAATGTTAAATGTCACAAATAAACCAATTTACGCCTTTTAACCCTTAAATGCATAAGACATAAAACAAATATATACATATAAGTTCGTCAAAAAACTTACATCTGTGTGCCCAAAATGAATCCTTACGAAATATATACAACTGTTCTCCTTGAAAACCTTGCTTGAACTGTCAAAGAGACTTCATAATTTTAGGAAGTAAGATGAAATCGTAATTTGTTTACACCTCTCAACTTTTTGACTACCAATTACAAAATTAACGACATTGTTTTTCCAACCACATGGGTTTGTGTTTCTGCATTAACAGAAAGAATTCGGGTTTGTATGTTAGGGAAAATACAAACTCTGTTATAAGTTTGTCATTTGTTCCTACACTAAATACAAACCCTCATTCTTTACAATAGGATACTTAGTCTTGAGGCCAGGGTAGCGAAGGAGTTCCCTATCTTTAGGGAAGATAGTCCTCAGACTAGACTCTTTTGAAGCAACAATCTTCCGTTATCTTCTTTCTTTGTAGATCCCCAGAATCTCAGTACAACTGAAGGTTTGCAACTTCATGGAAACAAATGTTTCAGGATGAAGTGGGTCAGGAACATTTGACTCGGACCCCTTCAAACTTAGGATTCCCCCGACCTTGCCAAGGGGAAACCTCGTGTCCACGAGTATAACTTATACTCTGTGAGAGGATTCAGATGAGTATCATACCTTATTTCCATTGGCGAGTCCAGCTGAAACTGGATACAGGCTAGGATCCCCAGATGTGGGGGAGAAGGAGACGAAGAAGATTGAAGGATGTCCTTCTTAAAACCTAGTGTAACCCAGAATCCTCAACCAATGGTAACTGTCCCCTGAAAGGGCGTAAGGTAGTAACACCATCTGTTGACCTGTCACAATAGGCCCATGAAAAGGGTGTCTAGAGACCTATGTGTCACGTCGCTCAAATAGTGAGCAGTGAATGTAGATTGGCGCTTCCAGACCCCAACACTTAAGACTTGGGAGACTGAAAAAAAACTATTAAACGCCAGAGAGGCAGCCACTCCCCTAACTTGATGGGCTCTGGGTTTTCCTGCCTCGGGGTCTCCGTGAAAACACCTCGCAAACTTTTATAAGTCAGAAAGAGATGGTGTTGCGAGAGATTCTCTTTTTCACCCCAGTTGGAACAGGGAAGAGATGACGGAGACGTGGTCTGAAAAGTCTGGTGCACCTCAGATGTTTCTCTGACGCCCCGACTGGGCATAGTAACGACTGGACTGCATCCTGTGTTACCTATTGAGAGTGGATATTCTCGAAATATCCCATCGTTAGATGAAGGATTGTGAGTCTAGCCACCAAGCCCGGTACAAAGTTGCGAGACACTCCCTCCCCCCCATCTCCTAGAATGGGTGGCGTAAGAGACCATGTAGCTTACTGACCCTTTTCGCGGAGGACAGAGGTACGAGGAAGACGGTCTTAAGGTCCAGAGAGGGTCTGAGACCCTTAAGGGTACATATGGCAGACCCTTCAGCGAACGTGAGACACGTCTCAAGGAGATGGTCTAATCTCAAGTGGGGGCAAGATCACTCCAACACCGAAACAACCAAGGTGATGTCTTCTGAGGCACAGAGGTCAACCCCTTCTCCGTCTACAGATGAGGCTCAAGTCTGCGCAATGGCCCTTAATCGCCGAGACTGAGAGAAGCTTTCCTCACTGAGGAACAAAAGGAAGTCTGGGAACTACTGATCTCTCCTTTTGAGAATCCAATTGCTTCACATTGTCGCTGTTGTAGCGGTTAAGAAGTCAATTGTCTTAGCCCCAGCAGTTAGGACTTCTTTTAGGGTCTGCCTAGAGTTTGGTTTGACATGTCCTCGTGGCTCACAATGTAGCCGACTGTATCAGACCACGTGCAAGCCAGAAGGGACATTGAAGTCACTTCCCTTGCCGAGGCTTGTGTGAATGAGAAGAGCCTGGAAGAGTTGAGTGTCTCTTCGAGGATTAGCCTGGTGTGAGCCTCGCTGTGAAGGGATCTAAGATCAGAGGAGAAGGTTGACGTCTCTGAACTCGGAGAACACACCAGGTTTAAAGTTCGCTCAAGAAAGGCAGAGGCGAGGGACAGTGACATTGCACTAGCCGTTAGGACAATGTCCTAGAGACTGACCATATATGGTCAACGACCAAGCCTCCTCTCCAACCCAGCTAGGACCAGGGAAGGCCAGGCAGTGGCTGCTGAAGACTCAGCAGATAGAACTATAGGATCCCCCAACCTTAGCTTACAAGGATGGTAAGGTTGTAGGCACTGAAGGCTCTAACGAGTCTGGGCGGGACTCGAACCCCAGACTGTCAATACATAGCCTGGAGAGTCAACGGGTCGAGGAGACAAATGCAAATCGCTGAGGCATGAGAAATAACACAAAGTTGTTAGAGTCCTTAAATAGGAGGATTCTAAGTCCCTCGACTGCAGCACTCACAAGGAATCCTCAGGCTGCGATAATTCCTCGCGTGTTATTACAGGAAAGAGTGGAGACGTGAGTAGCAGACAAGCCTTATATCTTACGCCTCGTATCTTTCATATCGAAAGGAGAAGAATGGTAGAAGTCGGAGTGTCTGGATGTAATGGCGAAGACCGCTGACGAGAGTCGGAAGGCTCTGTCATAAGAGTAAACTCTTAATGACGATGATTGCGTGCATAGCGCCAATTGCGCGTGTGCACGGACACTCTGTGCTAATTGTTAGCAGAGCACGACTACTCGCATAACTGAAACTCGAAGGTTCCAAGTGGTGTGAACTCGAAAGTCCAACGCGACAGAGGCCCGAAGGACTCCTAAGGTCATGAGAACCCGTAGGATAAACATGACAAAAGTTTAAAGGCTCCCGATCACGCCCGGCGAAAGGGTAATCGTCACGAGACCCCGAGGGGTCAACATAAGGGGAACCAGTAGGATCAAAAAGACGTCTCCTACCAGCACGAGGGGGAGAACATCAGGGATGAAAATAACTCCTGCGCAGGGTAGATTTGTTCTCCCAAAGGAGAATGTCGCTTAATACAAGGCTCTCGCTCCGCCCCTGTTGGAGAACCAAAAGGCGTAAGAGGGAGGAGCGTAGATCAGTAAACTCCTACAAGTCTCTCTCGTGAAGGTAGGAAGGTTCTCCCTAAGGAGATCGCCTAAAACATGCTTTCTCCCTGCCCTATGGGGAAAAGCGTAGGCGTATTAACTTTTTTCTCTCGACAAGGGAAAGGTTTTCCCAAAGGAAGGATTGCCAAAGGCAAGATTTCTCCCCTCTCTATGGGGAAAAGCGTAGTTTTAATAATTTCTCTCCCGCGAATGAGGGAGAAGTCCTCCTGAAGGAGGACATCGCCTAAAGCAAACTTTCTCCCAGATCTATGAGAAAAAAAGCATAGGCGTAATAATCTCTCTCTCGCGGACGCTAGAGAAGTTCTCCCGAATGAGGACGTCGCTTAAGACAAGTTTTCTCTTAGTTCTAGGGAAAAAACGTAAGCGTAAAAAACTCCCTCTCGAGTAAAAAAACTCCCTCTCATGAACGAGAAACGAGTCCCCCCGAAGGGGGACTTGGCCTCAGACAAGCTTTCTCCAAATTCATGGGGAAAAAAGCATAGGCTTAATAATCTCTCTCGCGAACGAGAGAGAAGTTCTCCCGAAGGAGAACATTGCCTAAGATAAGCTTTCCCCCAGTTCTATGGGAAAAAAGCGAAGGCGTAATAATCTCACTCCCGCCAACGAGAGAGAAGTTCTCCCGAAGGAGAACATTGCCTAATACAAGCTTTCCCCCAGTTCTATGGGAATAAAACGAAGGCGTAATAATCTCTCTCTCGCAAATGAGAGAGAAGTTCTCCCGAAGGAGAACACTGCCTAAGACAAGCTTTCCCCCAGTTCTATGGCACGAACGAGAGAAATCTTCTGAAGGAGGGCATCGCCTAAGGCAAGTTTTCTCCCAGTTTTAAAGAAAAAACGTAGGCGAAAAAATCTCCTCTCGTGAACGAGAGAGAAGTCCTCCCGAAGAAGGACATCACCTGAGCCCAGCATACTCCCAGGGAGTAGTTCCCCCCGAAGGAGGCATAATCCGTAGACTTGCTTTTCCCCAGCTCCAGGGGAGAAAGCAAAGGCTTCGGGGACGAGATAGCAGAGGTAAAACTCATTGAGCTGTTCGCAACTCCTTACAAAGAAGGGAAGGTTGCTGACTCTCTGAAGTGGGGAAGCTTTCCCTCGGAAGGGGAATGGATCTTTCACGCAGTCAAATTCCGAGGAAGGTTATCACTCCCTCGTAAGGGAAGGATCTCTAATCCCTGGAGGCGAACCTCCTGTCAGCAATCTGAGTTTCCCAATAAGTTGATCAAATTGCAGGTTGACAACGAGTGTTACCTCGTAACATGGGCAGGTCATGAGCTGCCACATGACTTTTCCCTTCTGCTCTCAACCAAAGAGAAGAAGGGGGCGAACCCCTGCATCTTCTTTCGAGGTTTCCGAGAGACTCGAAATCCTTAACTCAATAGAGAGCAAAGGAATTAGGGAGGTTGTCCTGTCTGAAACACGGGAGCGAGGGAATGACCCCGCGAGTGTATGATCGGAGATTTGCGTGTGTAGCGCTAATTGCGTGCGAACACCTGCGTGACTGGGGTCTGAAGACTCTGCCATAAGACTAAAATTCCTGATCATTATGGACGTAGTGTTGGATGGGCGTACGCGAACACTCTGCATGACAAGAGTCCGAAGACTCTCTGACATAAGAGTAACGCTCTTGATGACTTGTGTCTCGAGAACCCGAAGGTTCAGCGTGATCGTGCGTGCCCCTTGAGGTTGTGTTGCGAGAACCCGAAGGTTCAACGTGAACGTACGTGCCCCTAGAGTTTGTGTTGCGAGAACCCGAAGGGCTAGAACAACGGGAAAACGGAAGTCTCCCATGTCACGAGACACCAAAGTGTCAGCGAGACTAAATGCACGAAAACCAAAGGTTTCAGCAACTAGCTGTGCGCAAATGAAGGGATAGCGCACCGGGAAACCGAGGTTTCCTTGTCACGAGACCGCAAAGGGTCAGAGATCGCTAATTCAAAGGCGAGAGCGATCTCTCTGAAAATAGAGAGAAAAGAAAAGAGAAGCGCTCTATCTGACTTTTTCTAGAGCGGACGGAGACCCTCAAACTAATATGCGAAGAAGAAGGTTCGAGGTTAGGACGTGCTTCGCCCTTAGCCTCTCTCCTGTTTTCTTAGATGATCCCTCGCACGACGACGACAGCGAGCCAGAACTATGACGAGAGGGATTGTTCTTCTCAGGTTTGTGGCATGAGTGTCTATAATCTTGAAGCAGGAAGTCTTGTTGAGAGACAGAAGGCGAGAAAGAGCGAGAATGATAAAGTCTCTTCCTATTTCGCCTGTCTCTTCGTTGAGAATATCTAGGTGAAGGCGTACACGGGCGTACAGGAGAGTTATCTCGTACGTCTGTGCCAACCGTAGGGAGCGCGCGTGCAGGAGAAAATTCGCCATAGTAGAATCATATGGGCGCGCGGGCGTGCGCCCATATCCTTGCGGATGCGGGAGAAGGCTGGTGCGCCGGTAAGTGCTGGGGCGTTGATAAGCGTTGGCCGCAGGAGAGTGCCATCGGGCAGGAGAGTGCTATTGCGCAGAAGATTGGTGGCACGCAGGAGTTTGTACGCAGGTGAGCGCATGGCACGAGATGCAGCTATGCTCTTGTTGGAGCGTATGCGCATGTTGGCGCATACGCTCTTGATGCCCTATGTTAGGGTAAGAAGGAAATGCTCTTAAGTTTGTGACGAGATTGCTTAGACTAACGGTGAGACATCTCGTGAAGAGACAGAAGGCGAGGAAGAGCAAGAACGATTATGTCTCCTCCTATGTCGCCTGTGATTCCGGAGAGAACCACTGGGCAATGGAGTGCGATCTCTCCTTTTCCTCTTCTCTATCTCTCCCTCCTAGCCTCCAAAGAGGGGAGGACAATGAAGTGGAGGAGGAGGAGGAGAAGGTAATGTGAAGACCTCTTCTACATACTTGGCAGGGGAACCCATCCTCCGCAGGGTAGCAGAACACCCATGACCTCCGGAAAGGGGCATAGGGAAAGAGGATCCACATCCAGCGGTGACATAAAGGCGTTGTGAACACTTCCTTCAAATAAAGGACATCATCTACAAAGAAAAAGAAAAAGGATTAATCAAAACTCAAATAAAAAAAAGAAAGGGTAGTCTGCCAGCAAATAAAACAAGAGCAGAGGTGTTACCACTGCGACGGGTAGAATTCGATTGAAGGTAAACAGCAGCTACCAACCGGTGGTTCCCCACCACTACAGGGGCGTAGGAGCAGGGGGGGCTGGGGGGGCTATAGCCCCCCCACTTTTTTGCTGATAATATGCTTTTAAACATTCAGATTTACATTTTGTAAATGCATTTCATCTCTAGCAACCGTCTGCGACAACAGCTCTCTATTCTCTCACAGCATTGTTCTTTTGAAATAAGAGAGGCAAAGCCACGAGAAATAGTTGAGTTTATTAAAGGCCTTGGTGACCATAAATTGTCTCTTCTTACAGAAGTGACTAAGGATGTTAAGCTGTTGCTTGTTATGCCAGCATCAAACGCACAGAGCGAACGCGCTTTTAGTGCCATGCAAAGAGTGAAAACGTACCTTCGGAGTACAATGACTCAGGAAAGATTGAATCATTGCATGATACTTCATTGTCATTCGGAAAAAAACCGATTGCCTTGACTTGATCGATATTGCGAATGAGTTTGTAGCAAAGAATCAACATCGTCAGCATATTTTTGGTAAATTCACCAAGTAGGCCTATCGGTATATATATATATATATATATATATATATATATATATATATATATATATATATATATATATATATATATATATATATATATATATATATATGCCTATTGGTATTTTATGATTGTTATTGTGTAAAAATTGGAATTGGTCACATAAAAATCTTCCAAAAATATGATTTTGTTTTTGATACAATATGCTGTCAGATAACAGGAAATCGCATCTGAGGGTGTTTCATCATAAAAATTTTCTGGGGGAGACCCCCAGACCCTCCCCCCCCCCCCCCCATACCTTCGCGCCTGCGGCTCCGGTAGTTAACAATTTCCATCTCGCGCTAGAATATCTCCTATAGTAAAGAATGAGGGTTTGTATTTAGTGTAGGAACAAAGCATATTCTTCTAATAATATCCAACGGAAATGAGTGGCAAATTCATTTTAGACAAAGAAAAATATACCAGATTTTTTTTTTTTTTTTTTTAATTTGGACAGATATGTAATAAAAAGCACAAATTTACGTTATGTATTACAACCAAGGCCCTGCTCAGGTTTTGTTGTGCAGATATCCTAAACTACGCAAATTTTTTGCTTTGCTTTTATTATGCATATTACCATTGCAGCCTCGGATACCAAAAAGCTTTCCTTTGCTGATATTTGTTGGAATATAAGGGAAAAAACAGATTATTACAAAACATTATATTATATAAAAGTTCAACCAGATACAATAAAAATGGAATAATTTATGTCTTAAGAGCTATAAAAATACATAGAATTAATACGTTGCCTAAACACTAATAAAAAAACTATTGTGAAATGTGAGAAATATGAATTCGAAAATAGTTTTCCTATTTTCCATTTGAATGAAATATATGCAAATAAAAAATACATAAATATAGCTATTTTTCACTTAATGATTTTGTGCCTTGAGATTTCCCATTGGCCACGTTGCAGGAAATGTTGTGAGACAAATTACGGGGACGTTTAGGTTGTGAAGATACAGCACCTGTCGGATGACGGCCTTTACACAGCGGTGCAGCTCCCCTTGGCCTCCCAGTTGAGCGTCTGACGAATCGCAAGACGCTCAACTGGAAGGCCATTGGCTTCCCCTCCATCGCAACTTGCGATGGAGGGAAAGCCCCTGCCTTCAGAATCTAGCAACTCGGGATTTCTTGTACACTCCATAGTGACTAAAGTACAAGTAACAAATGATGAAAACAACAGACTAGGAGAACTACAGGCTACAGACTCGGTCAATTCGACAGAAGTTACAAAACAGGAACAGCACATGCAGTTTGTTTACATTGAGCAATGGTGCCATATACCTTGCGTACTCAGACTCAGTACCTTTTTATAATAATAAGCGGCAGCGTAAATGCTAGCTGGTACAGCATAGTTGATACATATATTCTGTATGCATATATAATAATTAATATATTTACCAATATTATAACGTATTATATAAGATAAATATTTTCAAAACTGGTGCTTTTGCAAGAAATACGGAAAGTTTATAGGTGGGCGGAGTCTCACTACGTCACCGCTCCAAAACACGCTCTAATTGGTTCTAATATCCGCGAAGGTCTATCTCTATCCAAACCAAAGGATCCAGACTTCAGGAATATGCTGCCCAGCCTTACTCAGACCCTGCCTAACTCCGATGACTGTGAGTGTGGTACCAGCCTGAATGTAACAGATTCCATGCCGACAAACACCTTATCCAATGGGTGAACAGCTCCGTCCCAAACTCAGTAAAGCCTCCGCTCACCGGGAACAATCAGCCCTCGGTGACCTGCTTGATAAAATCTTTGCTGTAACCCCTACCGATGACCATTATGGCACATTTACTGGCGGCATGCAGTTCTGATGAAAGAAGAAAAATCAGAGCGATTGAGAAGCTAAATTATAAGATAAATGCCACAGAAGCAGCCGTAATCTTCACGATATCTATTATTGTTATTATTATCATCATTATCATCATCCTCATCATCATCATTATTATTATTATTATTATTATTATTATTATTTTATTTTACCATTTTTACCAATGGTAGTTTTCTTATATACTATTCATAGGCCTCATTCTAATAAAACAAAAACATACACTATTCCATCCTCTTTGATATACATCACTCAATCTGGAAAAAAAACTGTCATTAGGGTTTAAATGGAGGAAAAACATTATTTGTAAAAAAAAAAAAAAAAAAAAAGTAATTCTGATAACAGGAAATTTTATGAAGCTTTAACTCTGGTATTTTTTGTCCTTGTAAGGCATAGTTCATGAAAGCCAGGCACTTTAGTCTCTGACCTTTAGGGTAACGACCAAGTCCTGTCGTGATCAGCTTATCTTTTAAAAAAAGAATTGAATAATACTTATATATACATCTGTCTGTCTATCTGGTTTTTACTGTATTTCGAATAAATCCTAATTTTTTAAGAAAAGTTTTTCCTCGATTCGTCTTCTCTCTGCTAGTCTATCGGTGTGTTTCAACTTTTTGACGACATCAGTGCTCTCTCTCTCTCTCTCTCTCTCTCTCTCTCTCTCTCTCTCTCTCTCTCTCTCTCTCTCTCTCTCTCTCTCTCTCTCTCTCTCTCTTACTGATGAAATACCGGCCTAGTCTGGATGAGATTAACATCCCTGTACAATACAATTTTAATCATTTGTTTACCTATAAATCCCTTTCTTTTATGTTTGGGAATTTCCTTTAGGCTTTTATATATAGGAGTTCAACATTTTAGATAAATTTCACAACACAATTCGACATGATCTGGGAAAGGAAAAGATCATACACTTTAAAACACAATGAGCATCATATAATTTTCTTGTGCGAAATTTAAACAACCTTAGCAGTTGGATGAGTCTCATTATGTAATTCAACCAAGGTGCGGCCTTGTTCACAAGGTATATCTTAATAAAAAGGAATAGTATCATTAAGTCTCCAAGGACAATATCTTGAAAGATTTAGAGTACTATTCAAATAAACTTTAATAAGTTTAAAACAAAATGTAAGGTATAGTAGTCGCCGCACTTTAAAGTTCAACACAACCACATACATTTGCTCCTTTTTATTCAATTACAAACTCAATACCAGCTTTGATGTATCATGGAACCTGAACCTCTCCTTTATTGTATCAGAACTTTTTAACTATGTATTGTCTTCCATTATAAGCAGTTACGGAATTAATGGTTCTCGTGAAGGTGAACTATATACTCATTTTAATGTTTGATATATAAATGAAGAAATAAAATGCAATTTAAACTCATTATGTAAACTATAATGGAGTAATGTTCAGGAGGGGAATTATTCGAGAAGTAACATTTATGTAAATATCCTGACCAATCGTTTAAAACTCATAAAAATTCTAGACCAGAGCGTTATTTTAAAATTCAATGTACTTTACTGTAAAACTTTTCCCTCATTTTAGGTTTACATTTAAATATACTATGTCAATAATGAGCCTTAGCTATAACATCCTAATGAAGATGACAAAAACTTTATATATAAAGATTTTCAGAGCATTATCACAAGGAGGTTATTAATAGATATTCACGGATAACATCATAGATCACCATGATTTTAATAAAAATTAGTATTTCATTGACTTTTTCCATGAAACATTTCCCATCCCTAGCATTAACAAGGGAATCTCACATAATTTTGTAAAACTTCAAAATTAAAGCTATGCGGCCATTAGTCACTCTACTATTTTCTTTGGCTATTAAAGTGTATATAAAACATTGGAGGAAAGGTTTTTTGAAATCATGTTGTTTACTGGCATCGCTTCATTGATAAGTATTGCGTTAGGATTATGCATGTTCATTTATTTTGTATTCGCCTTGAATGATTCTTGCTAATTAGTTGAGCAATACGGCGCACTTTTCCATTCACAGAAATAGTTACCTTTAAGGCATCCAAGGAAAACTGTCTTTCATTAATCAATAGATTAAGATGCATCAGGATATAATCAACGACTTTTGAATCATTTTCCCCCTGACTGCATATAAATTTGGCTAACCATCCCCTTAGATTCTCCCAATTAATACTTTTACAAAAACATGAAGACTATAGGATAAAATCTTAATAACAAAATTTAATTAATTTGATAATGTTATAAATTCTGCAGTGATAGAAGTTTTGATAATTTCATTGATGGTATTAATTTTCATAATTAGTGATTTGCCATAATCTTTTCCTTTTTCCAGTAGCATGTTAATTACATGGATATGGTCAGTTGTTGACACAATGGAACATACTTAAAAACTTAAAGCAAAATCTATGACCTATGCGAGAGCTGTTTTTCAAGCTATCTTCCTGGTTGTGTTTTGTGTATCAAGGACCCATTAGCACCATAACATCAAAACGAAGCCATTGTTACGATTATATAAGAGACTAAGTCTCAGAAGGTTTGAAAGAGAGTTCGTATGTCTCAACATTTAGTTAGGTTCACTACGCAATTTCTCCAGATTTTTTGGGTAGAATTTTAAAACAATCCATTTATGGAACTTTTACTGTTTACGTGGTCTAAAAAAAAAAATAATTTTACTTGCCCTGTCAATTAATGGACTACTATCTTGGATTTGAAGAAATTGCTACCGTAAAATTGTTTTTCGTTAATATCTTAGCGTTTAATAACCTAGAAATAATTATTTTGACTGCTAAACAACCATTTCAGTGTGAAGAAATATAAAAGTGTCCAAATAAATAGCCCATAATCACCCAAAAACTTATTTGTCTGAAATATCAAACCAAGAAATTACGCATCATCACCGTTATCGTCTTGATCAGTTTCATGTTTTTTTTGTGATCATCCTAACGCTCACAATGCACTGGTAATGATTGGTGCAAGAAAAGTTTTTTGTTTTGTAAGAACAACTTGCAGTAGAGCAATACGTTTTGCATTGGCAACTAGCCATGGCAATTATTGCTTTTGGAGCTGGGAGGGCATCTGTTATGTTTTGATTCGGATGGCCTTAGCACAACTGGCGTATATTATTCTTCCTGATATCAATCAGGCTCCTGCAAGTCAAAGCTGGGATGTCCTCACACTATGGCATGAACTTGGTTTCTCGGTTTATGTTGCCTCAGAACTTCAAGGGCAGGAGGTACTTGTCCCTTTCTCCCATATGTTTTCAGAAAAGATGCCATTGTAATTTGAATTCAGCCTGAATGTATATGCCTTTGGTCTTTTATTGAAGCATTCACATATATCTACGACGGTCACTATGTTATGAGGTTGCTATGCCATCTTCCGCAGAATAACTATTCCAACTACCGAGGCTATTTCGCGACTTAGAACGTCTAGTGGGGTGTACATCCCATATCTTACTTGGGAACTTCCCGTTGAGCTTCTGCTGTTGCTGGCTTGTTTGGGAGATGGATCAACTTTGTTCTGTCTTAGCACACTATCTAGAGTAAAACGAGCGATTGGTGTCAGTGAAGTCATGGCCCCTAATGGATTCTTTCAAGTTGATGTATTTGCTGGAACTAGGAACTAGGCAGGGCACTCAGTTTGTCATACAAGTCCTTCGTCTCCTTTAGACTGACAGTTTTCTTGTTTGCAAACATGAAAATTTGTTGTCCTCATTATTTACTGTTACCCTTAGGCTGATATCTCAATTGATTCGCACTGGCATAAAGTCTCTTACAGCCTTTGTCCAATTTTATATGAAATCAAGATCGCTGGTACTTACTTATGTTATCAGGTGTGTATACATAAGTGATTACATAGTGCACTTTGTAAACTTCAGTAGCAAATGGAATTCCATGTGTTTTGTGTGGAGGCCTTTCTGATAGAATAAAGGCATTGCTCCTTATCCAGTGTTGAAGAGCCAGATGTTGATGAGTCTTATTCGTCCATTCTAATGTTCTTCTTTTCCATCCACGTTTCTTGGCAGGGTGACGGCCAATGTCTA
>NC_090760.1:51288300-51290800 GCF_036898095.1 Palaemon carinicauda | reverse complement strand
CACGACTCCGATCCATACATCACAGTTGGTATAATCACTTTCTCATATAGAACTCTCTTTACATTCATGCCCAACCCTCTATTTTTTACTACTCCCTTAACTGCCCCCAACACTTTGCAACCTTCATTCACTCTCTGACGTACATCTGCTTCCACTCCACCATTTGCTGCAACAATAGACCCCAAGTACTTAAACTGATCCACCTCCTCAAGTAACTCTCCATTCAACATGACATTCAACCTTGCACCACCTTCCCTTCTCGTACATCTCATAACCTTACTCTTACCCACATTAACTCTCAACTTCCTTCTCTCACACCCTTCCAAATTCTGTCACTAGTCGGTCAAGCTTCTCTTCTGTGTCTGCTACCAGTACAGTATCATCCGCAAACAACAACTGATTTACCTCCCATTCATGGTCATTCTCGCCTACCAGTTTTAATCCTCGTCCAAGCACTCGAGCATTCACCTCTCTCACCACTCCATCAACATACAAGTTAAACAACCACGGCGACATCACACATCCCTGTCTCAGCCCCACTCTCACCGGAAACCAATCACTCACTTCATTTCCTATTCTAACACATGCTTTACTACCTTTGTATAAACTTTTCACTGCTTGCAACAACCTTCCACCAACTCCATATAACCTCATCACATCCCACATTGCTTCCCTATCAACTCTATCATATGCTTTCTCCAGATCCATAAACGCAACATACACCTCCTTACCTTTTGCTAAATATTTCTCGCATATCTGCCTAACTGTAAAAATCTGATTCATACAACCCCTACCTCTTCTAAAACCACCCTCTACTTCCAAGATTGCATTCTCTGTTTTATCCTTAATCCTATTAATCAGTACTCTACCATACACTTTTCCAACTACACTCAACAAACTAATACCTCTTGAATTACAACACTCATGCACATCTCCCTTACCCTTATATAGTGGTACAATACATGCACAAACCCAATCTACTGGTACCATTGACAACACAAAACACATATTAAACAATCTCACCAACCATTCAAGTACAGTCACACCCCCTTCCTTCAACATCTCAGCTTTCACACTGTCCATACCAGATGCTTTTTCTACTCTCGTTTCATCTAGTGCTCTCCTCACTTCCTCTATTGTTATCTCTCTCTCATTCTCACCTCCCATCACTGGCACCTCAACACCTGGAACAGCAATTATATCTGCCTCCCTATTATCCTCAACATTCAGCAAACTTTCAAAATATTCCGCCCACCTTTTCCTTGCCTCCTCTCCTTTTAACAACCTTCCATTTCCATCTTTCACTGTCTCTTCAATTCTTGCGCCAGCCTTCCTTACTCTCTTCACTTCTTTCCAAAACTTCTTCTTATTCTCTTCATATGACTGACCCAATCCCTGACCCCACCTCAGGTCAGCTGCCCTCTTTGCCTCACGTACCTTGCGCTTTACTTCCACCTTTTTCTCTCTATATTTTTCATACTTCTCTATACTATTACTCTGCAGCCATTCTTCAAAAGCCCTCTTTTTCTCTTCCACTTTCACCTTCACTCCTTCATTCCAACATTCACTGCCCTTCCTCATGCTGCCTCCAACAACCTTCTTGCCACATACATCACTTGCAATCCCAACAAAATTTTCTTTTACTAACTTCCATTCCTCCTCTAAATTACCAGTTTCTCTTACTCTCACCTCATCATATGCCATTTTCAACCTTTCCTGATATTTACTTTTTACCCCCGGTTTTATTAGCTCTTCAATCCTCACTACCTCCCTTTTACATCCACCTACTCTATTCCCCCACTCTTTTGCTACAACTAATTTTCCTTCCACCAAAAAATGATCAGACATACCGTTAGCCATACCCCTAAACACGTGCACGTCTTTCAATCTTCCAAACATTCTTTTAGTTACCAACACATAATCCATGTATATATATATATATGTATATATATATACATATATATATATATATATATATATATATATATATATATATATATATATATATGTATATATATATATATATATATATATATATATATATATATATATATATATATATATATATATATATATATATATATATATATATATATATACTACCTTCATATTGCATAATGGACATTGTACATAGAAAGGAAAATTATCTTAAATATTATTAGTCATAATAATCTTATTTAGCTATATCACACTGGCAAAGTGTTTACAAACCTAAGTACTATTACATAAAAACAAAAAACATCTGTGTGCACACTAAACCTACAGGCGACACCAACCAGAGACGGTACACTCACTCGGACTCCCCGGAGCCCCTCCCTGTGTGGGAATGCTCCCCTGTCCTCCGCCTACATGGGGTACATGGTGGGCGGTCCTCCTTGGAACATTCTGTTCCAAAGTCAAACTCCTACCGGCAGTGGATCTGTCAGCATGATTTGTCTGACCCCCTCTGCTATCCGCCATCGGAGACAGGCAGGACTACCTATTATCGGTCTACAAGTAA
>NC_090760.1:51260800-51280800 GCF_036898095.1 Palaemon carinicauda | reverse complement strand
TATATTCCCAGGTAAGTAGAGTCTTTTTCCATCAAAATCTGTTGTCATTTCATCGACTTATGTAATGAGTTTTGTATATGGTATCTACGTTACGGTAATAACTAAAATTCTAGAGGTTTTAAGAAAGACATTTTGTAGTCTCATCCTAAACACTCCATAAGTGACGTGAAAATAATATTTTCCCTAGGCAGCCTTCTTATATATATATATATATATATATATATATATATATATATATATATATATATATATATATATATATATATATATGTATATATATATATATGTATATATAATATATATATATATATATATATATATATATATATATATATATATATATATATATATATATATATATATATATATATATATATATATATATATATATATATATATATATAAATTAAAAACAAGTGTTACCAAAAATTCAGGAAATTGTTTGATTATTTCGGTATGTAAACATTTTCCAAGATGTCAAATTCATGCAAGGGTTTGACTAATTTTCATCACCACTTAGACCAGTGCATATTGTTGATGGTTGGATATTTTCGTCTGATCGCTCACATCAAACTATTTTGGGTGTCCTTGATCAGGACATATTTACTGATCTTGATCATACGCAAACCCATTCACCCCGTTAACGTATCCTTATTCAGAAAGATAAAGATTTATATATATATATATATATATATATATATATATATATATATATATATATATATATATATATATATATATATATATATATATATATATGTATGTATATATATATATATATATATATATATATATATATATATATATATATTATATATATATCTTGGAAAAAGTATACATTCTGGAAATAATCAAACAATTTTCTGAACTCTTGGTAACACTTGTTTATAATTTCCATTGTAGTGTTGCGGTTTTCCAACACCGTATCATTTGCAAGGGACTTGACTTTGTTTTAAGAGGATAGAAAAAAAGAAAAATGCGTTTAGAATTACAGTAAGTTACATTCTTACCCTTTCATCTCTTATTTGTACTTGCTCAGGTTTGAATTATTAATTTTTTTTCAGCCTCCAGATGTAGATTCTCTCTCTCTCTCTCTCTCTCTCTCTCTCTCTCTCTCTCTCTCTCTCTCTCTCTCTCTCTCTCTCTCTCTCTCTCTCTCTCTCTCTCTCTCTCTCTCTCTCATTCTCATCTAAAGCTGTGAAGTAACAGTATCAATACTTAGATAATGTTTCCATTTTTCAAACGATATCAGGTACTCTGAATAGGAATATCCTTTATAGTTCCATTTCCCACATGATTCCTTCAATTTGGCTTACTCTCTTCATATGTTATCTCTGCCAGATTGCTACTGCTGTATTAGATTAAATTGCTACTGCACCAAAATGTAGAACTATCATGCATGACCGCCTGAAACTAGATTGGATCATAAAGCTTCTTTATAACAACGTTAAGAATATTTATGATTTTCTTTCTTAGGTCCGATATTGTTCCAGATATCATAAAATATAGATAGAAAATTAGAATATTAATGTTAAACTCTGTTTTCACTCTTTGGTAGTATAACCCAAAATAAAATGAAAGCGAAAGTGAGAAGAGACACGTTTATGACATCAATAATGCTGGTGATTCCAAATCAGGTTTTGCTTGCGCTGGAGACTATCACTGAAAAAAATTGAAAAGAAAATTTCACACGTTTTCCTCACAACATAATTCATGGGTATTTTGGTGACCCTTCTCTCATTTTGAAATATATTTTCTTTTATCTTAAATATGCATTTATTTAAAGCCATGGAGTACAACGGATCCCATATGTGTAACAAGCCGATAGTATTCTTTTTTCTATTAACCTGATCCGTTGTTCGAAAATTCTCCATGTAAATATCACCTAACCACCAATAATAACTTTTGTTTCTTATACAAATGTATCTGCATACATTTGAGACATTTTTTCGCTTCCTTTGGCCTGATTTATATATTTTCCTTATTCTTTAACCTAATATTGAGACAAAAAAACATATTTATATATGCTTAATTGCATTCGAAAGAATAAAGATGTCAGTATTGATGGTACCAGTATACCAGATGAATTTTGCTAGACAATGTTTTATTCAAAGTTATCATCCAGTTGATGTTATTTTTTAAATGCTTCACCTTTGAAAGTAAAATCCTTCTATTTGTTCGACTTATTAATCCGTAGCATTTGAAACAATTACCTTATTTATTTATTATATGATGTATCGTCTAAGAGTATCAAAATAATATATATATATATATATATATATATATATATATATATATATATATATATATATATATATATATATATATATATGTATATATATATATATATATATATATATACATGTATATATATATATATATATATATATATATATTTATATATATATATATATATATATATATATATATATATATCTATGTGTGTGTGTGTGTGTTTGTTTATGTATATATATATATATATATATATATATATATATATATATATATATATATATATATATATATATATATATATATATATATATATATATATATATATATATATATATAATATACAATTTAGGTTGAAAATGTTCATTCAATTAATTTCAGCTTTAGGGTTCGAAGAACATTTTCTATTTATACAGATACTGGCTGCTTGGGTTTCCTGCTTTATTAGATATTAATCATGCATTTGACTGTTAGCATTGAGTATCTATTGAATAAAATTGTAGATTGTCGAGTTCATATGGGTTTATTTCATTATTCAAAATCAGGTACAACCACTAATTGCTCATTATCAGATATCAGATGTTAAATCAGTGATAGCAGGGCTGAGTAATTCAGGAGTTAAATGTCATATCGATAATTAGGTAACGAATAACTGGTAGTTCAGCAATTCTTCGTCATTGTTTTGCAGAATTAGATTTGTATTTAATAATGTACAATATGTTTCAGAGACCTAGTGATATATATATATATATATATATATATATATATATATATATATATATATATATATATATATATATATATATATACATATATATATATATATATATATATATATATATATATATATATATATATATATATATATATATATATATACGAATTTTGAGCGAAGCGAAACATCTATTTTTGGGTGAGATGGCCATGTCGTCCTGATGGAAGTCGATTGAACTACTTCTCGGGCGGGTTATATATATATATATATATATATATATATATATATATATATATATATATATATATATATATATATATATATATATATATATATATATACATATATATATATACATATATATATATATATATATATATATATATATATATATATATATATATATATATATATATATAACGAATTTTGAGCGAAGCGAAACATCTATTTTTGGGTGAGATGGCCATGTCGTCCTGATGGAAGTTCCTATAGGGTAGCTTCCTAGGGTATATTACAACTATGGCGATATTCCCAGAGAATTTATCTTAAGGTACCCAGAATTCTAACTCTTGGAGCGAATATCCCTAATGAAAGGGATATCGCGACATATCAGAGGACGTATTCTTGACACGCCACATGGCAATCTGCACCCCAAACAAAGATAACACATCGAAGGGGTCAATTGGCAAGAAAACGAAAACGAGAAAGAAAAAGGGGGAGCCGCTCCCAAGGCTCCCTCTTCTCCCGTTTCGTAAGCGTGCCTGGCGCCAATCCTGGCGCCATCTGTATTCCTTGTAGCGATACACGAGGTGCTACAGATACTGTATGTAGAGAGGGGTCCTACAGCCCTTTCATAGAAAGGGAAGGGCGGGTCCATCAGGACGACATGGCCATCTCACCCAAAAATAGATTTTTCGCTTCGCTCAAAATCCGTTTTTTGGGCTCAAGCCATGTCGTCCTGATGGAAGTATACCAGAGCATTACTGTATCTGTGGATTCTCAGAACGTGCCGTACTCCCCGGAGGTAATTTTTCCCGGTCGACTAGACCTAGAGACCTAAGATGTTACCGTTATACATCTTTTCAATACTACATTAAACAGGGAAACTCTATACCTGCTAAATAATTCACAGCATGGCTAAGAAAAAGGTTTTAATTAGTAATTTAGATTGAGAAAATAGATGAATTACCATTAATAAAGAGTACCTCGTAAACATAACATTTACAAATGACATAGTTCTAATTAGTATATCTTAGGACGAATTGCAAAAGATGATAGAAGATTGAATAGAAAAAAGAAATCTAGAACTAAAAATATATAACTTTAAAACTAAGATCATGTTCAACGAAAATTAAGACACAACAAATAACGGTCATGGACGAGCTTCTAGAGATTTTTCCTGGGCATACATACCTATGGCAGACAGTGAGTGTTCCTCTAGGACATGAAAAGGAAATTAAAAGAATAGTCATTTGTTGCAGAGCTTTTTGTAAACGTAATTAGATTATGAAAAGTAAAATGTAACTTTATTTGAAACAAAATGTATTTAAAGTAATGGTTTTCCCAGTATTATTTCATGCATCAGATACTTGAGTCCTTACTAAAACCCCAAAACATAAGCTACTATGAGATTCAGGGCCTCTGTAACACGGTTTTTTGGACTTTGCTCCTTATCAAAGCATCGGATGTAGCTGAAAGTTGACATATGTATATTTTACAACCACACACAAATTTTGTCAGCATTATCAATAATCTAAACCCGATACTTTTAATTTTTATAGAGTAAAAATGATCTAGCCGACGCCATGGCCAGTTATAACGAGCCAAGAGTCGAAAACATTCATTACGTAAGCAATGTAAACACCTTTTGACAAAATTTTGCCCCGCCCATCCACCTGACACCCATTCACCTTGTTCCATCGGCATTCGGCTCTGAAACCCATAACAGTTTTGCCCCCGTGGTTGCAAAACTGCATTTGTCCTACGACTTGCAACTTTATACAGTCAAGAGAAAGCCCGTGGCCATATTTACTATAGCCTGAATAGGTAATTATTCAGTTTCTAGTTTAAATCTAATGTTTATGGTCTGATATGTATGTAGCGTAACATGGTTATAATACTTGTAATGTCATTCAGGCTTTTGAACATTTCCATTAACTATTCACTATGCCACAAAGAGAGAGAGTAAAAGAGAGAGATTGTATGTAAACAGTCTTTATATGACTATTTTTGTTAAAATAAGAATTTTGTGCTAATCTCTCCAGCAGACCAACGGATCATCCAATATAATATTTTTTCTTCTTCTTCGGCCGTACGACCGTGTTGGCTATGTTTTGGGCATGACTGTATTTTGTAAATAAATCATGAATAGTTTTAGGAGTTTTATTTCTACATCTAATGGGAATTTATAGAAGTAAAGTGAACATAATTCATTTATCCTTTAAAATAATCACTACATGTAGCAAAACAAATAGTAGTAAAGATGATAATGCAATGAAGGAATGATACCATACTTTATCTTTAGCTTCAACATCGGCAATAACATACCCAGATGCCATAATTTGACAGCTTAATAAAATAACCTATCATCTAATGTTAAACTTAATTTCTGAGGACGCCATGGCTTATTGCACAGTGAAAAAACACTACAAAGACTTTATGAATGGCAGAACGATACATAAATGTGGGTGGGGTATCTGTGCTAGCGTAGTAATACTACTGTCGCAGTAGTGCGCAACAGTAGTATACATGAATTAAACGTTTAGGCCAACTGCTGGGATCCTTGAGGATCATTTAGCACTTCTTACAACTACTCGAGGAATGAGTTTTTATAGCCAGAATTTAAATTTTCTGACCCAACAATGCCCATGATAGCCTTCAGTGTTATCCTGAATTGTAACGCGGCCAAAGTGGGTGGAGCCTCATGAAGTCATCCTTCTTGGTGAAGGTTTAAAGCCAAAATACGGTACCGGCTATTTTTCTTTTCTTACAGTAAATAGGTAGGTAGATAGACAATAAATAAAAATTGCTTGACATTGGATATAGCAGTTATCAAATCAAGCTTGTCTACTATGTTTTTGAAAATTACCAACTATTCCCTACACCTTGTCAATCTGATTGTGATCTATAAAGTAGACTGTAATTGCTTCGGAAACTTATTTTGGGAGTTAGACTAATAATCGAAGTGTTTTTGTATTTATTAACATATTTTGTTCGTTTGTTCATTATGACAATTCTCAGTGGAGAGGTTTCAGAGTTCATAAAGGTGTACTGCTTTGCTTTTATTTACACTTTTGTGTTATTGTTGGCAGAGGTATAGCCTTCGTTACGTATAACCAATCATCGATCGAGAAAGAGAGAAGAAATGCCGTCATAAGTTACGTAACGAGTGCGTTAAAACCTTTTCTCTGAGTAAGTTGGCCCGTCTTCAAAAATCGTCACTTTTACTTAATAAAGTACCAAATTTATTCAACCTACGTAATGCAGAATATAGTCAAAATTTATGTGTAGATATAATGTGCATTCTGAATAAGCGTTATATTTATGAAATTCATAGAAAAAAAGTTATTGCGAAAAAACCGTGTTACAGAGGCACTGAATCTCATAGTAGTTACGAATGAAAGAGCATTTGAAACCAGGCATGTATGTAGTGTGCAGTGACTGAAATAAACTTGTTGGGATCATATTTTGTCATGGCACATTTGTTGAATGTGTGGATGTCCTCCTTTATAACCTCAGGACAAGGTCGTTCCATCGATCATATTTTCATAGATACCTATTTGTCAACTATTCGACGGGGAAATAGTATTTCCCTTGCCTAGCTTCGAGTAAGAAAAGAGATAGCACCACCATAAAACCTGAAAATCATAAAACATGGTATATTATTTATAGACATTAGGCTATATGCTAATTGAAATAGGCGGAGACTCTGGATATATTCTATTGAGACAACCATTACAAGGTTCCGAATAAGATATTATATATGTTGGATATTTCTATGATTGTATCATATTTCTTAGTTATTTGGAAAATTAATGATCTGAAAATATTAAATATTAGATATGATCATTACATGTTTCCGGTTAATAAGTAAAATAATTTTTTGGAAGACAAAAAAAAGAAACCATTCAGAAGAGACGGAAAGCAAAGTTACCACTGTTTCCATTGTGAGGATCTTTCCCATTTCCTTGTATGGAATATGTCAACATTAAACTGCAATATAAATGGAAGATGTTTCCTTATGTACTTGTTTAATAAAAAGAATAAAAGGATTGTTAATATAACTGGCCTTATCACTAATGGAAATGCATTAAGTCAAGTAACGACATTAAAACCTTATCGGTTATCCTTTCCCTCCATGGACGAGGAATAATGGATTTTCATATTGTTTTTTTATCATTATTATTATCATTACTATTATTCAACAAGGCATTCGTGATCAAGTGAATCATTAACTGCATTTGTATCCAAAAGAAAATTGCTAAATGTACAGATTTATCAGAATACATTTAAAGTTTTAGGAATTTGATCAAGTCATTGGATATTTGTCAATTGAAATTATTCTGCGCGAATCTTTAATAAGGCAAATAAAATAAGGAAAAGTTGGGCTGATTATCCAATCGAGTTTTCCTATAGCTTCAATTACAATTTTTTTTCACGTTCCTCTTTATATCTGTTGAGAATATTTTTTCTTGCTTTAATTAAGATTCACCTAGACTCATCTTTCAGTAGAAAATAAGTTGGGTATATAACTGAATATTTCCGGGTTACAGATATACGATACTTTGAAATATAAAGATTCAAAATAGCTAGAAGGCGTCAAGTAAAGATTGCAGATCTTTACTTGGTGATAAGAACAAAATCCTTTGCAAAGTATTCATGTAATTCACTTCCTAAATCTTACAAATGGGAGTTGAAAGATGTTTAGCAAATCCTTTTGAATAAAGACTATTGTTTCCATCCATACCAACGGGCAGATTGGTCTAACACCAAATGACCTATATGTCCTAATTAATGAGCAATTACAGAAACACAAACCACCTAAGTCCTCCCCACGAAAAAAAGAAAGAAAAAAAACAGCAATAAAGACATTACAGTTGTATTTTATTAGTAGTAATTAACTATAAATAGCAATCCAATTACAGATGAACATGTTTCCATGAAAAGTTATCTCCAATTCCGAGATCATTTTTATGAAGATTTAATCCTTTGAAGATACTCGTTGATGAATATATAAGACAGAAGTCATCAAATTCTGTCAACCTCTCCTTCAGATAGATTGCTTATATATACAAAAAATAGGGAGAATACATAATCTATCTCTAAGCTCCTCAAACATTTCCTATCTTAAAGTTTAAGATTAAAAGGTATCCTATGAACCTAGGGTTAAGCCAGGCAGTATATTAGGTCGTCTCCGATCGATGCGGATCTTGAAGGATTAATGGCTTTCTCTGAGTACTTGGATAACCACTTTCTTACAGTATTTGTGGTGCTGGGAGTCTGAAAAGGGAGATGATGCTCAATAAGGAAAATGAGTGATACTACTGACTATTATGGTCTTTATATTGCATTCAATATCTCATATCTAATTCAATTAAAGATAACGAAGACAGTGATTTACTTGTGATAAATGCGGTGCTACGAAATGATAAAGATAATGGCAATGGATAGTAAACTAACGAATATCATAATTTTCATGATTAATATGATGATGATAATAATTATGATGATGGAGATGATAAAGATTTAGGTAACACTGTCAATATTGGCTTATTCATGGTGATTTCATTGATAATAATGCTCCAGTTTATTATTATTATTATTATTATTATTATTATTATTACCAAAGCTACAAACCAAGTTGTAAAATCAGGAGGCTATTAGCCAAAAGGTTACTGGGAAGTACAGTGGTAACGTATTCGTCTAGCATTCGCATGGCAGCGGATCGATCCCTGCCTGTGACAGTGAGTTTAAGCTGTTTACTGTGGAAGCAACTGCTGTGGTTGGACACCAAAATAGGGGGATGGGAATGCCCGGATAATGTTCTTATGAGCATTTATTCTGATGGAACTGGAACTGAAACCAGGCACCTTTAACATGGAAAAATATAGCCCAGTGGGGAAAGGAAATAGGAAAGTTAACTACAAGAGAAGTATCGAACTATTAAAATTTTCAGGCATCCTGACATCTAAGGTCATTGATACCGACATTATTTATTTCATATAAAAATCAGAAGAATATTCAATTAAAACCATAACAGTTGAATGTCATTATACAAGTTAGATAGTTTTCAAAAGACCTGCTTCTGAAATAAATCTAAAAATGCCACATGCATTGTAGGATACATCATGCCCAAGAATCTTGGCAAGGATGAACCTGCCACCCTCACCTCAAGCCTCAAACAAATATCTATTCCTTAAGTTATTATAATTGGGGCATTCGGTCAACAAATGCCTCACTGTTAGAGGTACTAAACAGTCGTCACAATACGGTTAGTATTGGACCTTCAGCAGAAACTCATGTGTCAACCGAGTATGACCAATACGGAGACGACAAAGAGAAATCTCCCATTTCCGGGGCATCATGTTATACCTACAAGGAGATATGACATTTGTTACTTCTCTCATTTTATTACCATCTAGACTATCCCAGTGCTGTTGCCATTTATTGCAAAGCAATTTCTTGATGTTAGGTAGGAAATCATTACACGGAATGGGTTACCTTCTTGGCAGCAACTCGGATGCAGCATTCTTTGCCAGTGCATCTGCCTTCTCATTCCCAGACACACTGACATGTGCTGGAACCCAACAAAATCGAACCATTATACCTCTCCATCCAATAATAAAAAGCCATTCTAAAATCTTTAAAACTAGAGGGTTACTAGAGTTAAAAACTTCTAAAGCTTGAAGGACACTCATTGCATCACTGAAAATTGTAAAATTACCCTCCTTCTCCAAAGCTATTTTCTCAATAGCGTTTAATATGCCATAAAGTTCGGAAGTAAATATGGAAGCTGTTAGAGGAAATGCACCTCTACAATTAAAACCATTACTATGTACTCCAAATCCAACACCAGCATCAGATTTGGAGCCATCAGTATATATAAAAGTCGATCCTCTATGTTCTTCAACATGATCCATAAAAAGAGACTTGGCTTCTAGGCCAGTCATATTCTTCTTAACTGCAATAAAGTATTTACAAAAAGATATCACTGGTAATTTCCATGGAGGCGTTGATGATACCTTGAGTGGAAGTACCTTACTTCTAAATATATCCAGACTGTTTAAAAATCATTTCACCCGAAAGCCAAAAGGTAGAGGAGATTTTGGGTGCAAGTCAAAGTATGGTGTGTGTCTTACAAGGCTTGCAGTCTGAAAGGCTAAAGAGTTAGGGAGTCTTTACAATCTAAACCAATACCGAATAATGGAAGATATTCGGTAAAGGTCTAGAGGTAACTCTCCCGCATCAACAAGAAGACTTGGGATAGGTGAGGTTCTAAATGTTCCTGTGGACAATCTAATACCAGCATGATGCATTGAATCTAATATTTTTAACCGGCTTGGGGTGGCCGAAGAGTATATTTCATATCCATAACTAATTTTGGAAAAAAATCAAGGGCTTGTATAATTTAAAAAAAAGTATTGTGGTGTGGCCCCCATGATGTATGGGATAATACTTTTGAAGGATTCAGAGCCTCAACACATTTAGATTTTAACTCTTTTAGGTGAGAGACCAATGTAAGTCTACAATCAAATATCAAACCTAAAAATTTAGCTTCCCCTACACATGGGACCCGTTGACCTTTAATGTATATATCTTGGTTTGGATGTGCCCCCCGGATACGACAGAAATGTACAATAGTAGTTTTACTTGTCGAGAACTTAAATCCATTCATATCGGCCCACTGGATAATTTTGTCAATTGAGAGTTGTAGTTTTCTCTCAACCTTTGCCATTCTAGATCCAGCAAATGATATGGAGAGATCATCCACAAATAATGTTGAGAGAACATCCCGGGGAATGGCTAAGGATATCCCATTTATTGCTAGTGCAAAGAGAGTTACACTCAGCACACTACCCTGAGGAACTCTTTCTTCCTGGCATTTACTCTCTGATAGAGCTTCCCCCACTCTCACATGAAAAACTCTATTTGAAAGAAATGCCTGAATAAATAGTGGCAGCTCTCCTCTCAATCCCAATTCATGAATTGTTTTAAGTATACCATATCTCCAGGTGGTATCATATGCATTTTCAAGGTAAAAAAAGATTGTCACATGGTGCTATTTGGAAGCAAACGCTTCACAAATAGAGGACTCAAGTTTTATCAACACGTCAGTCTGTGAGAGCATTTTTCTGAATCCACATTGAATCGGTGATAAAATACCCTTCTTTTCAAGGTACCACATCAGCCTTGCATTGACCATCTCCATAATTTTACATAAACAAGATGTCAATGCAATAGGTCGGTAGTTTGCTACTAAAAACCTGTCCTTACCGGGTTTTAAAAAGGCTAAAATAATGGCTAGTTCCCAAACACTTGGATAGCTATGATCATGCCATATTCTATTAATAATGCTTAAAATAAATAACTTTGTATTAAAATGTACATGTTTAATCATTGCATATGGAATTCCATCGAGTCTAGGGGCTGTATTGTTACAGGTGGAAAGTACCGAATCATATTCTCTTCCAGTGAAAGGAGTATTATATGACTCTCCCGTTCCTGTTGCAAAATTAATTTTTTTTTTTCAATGCTCCTGTACTGGTGACCAGGAGCTGCTACACTCTTGCACGATACATTTGAAAAATGGTCAACCAGGGCATTGCTAACTTAATTTCCTTAAGTCACATACTGACAATTCACTTTCAACACTGGTGGTGGGTTTGGGGTAAATTTGCCAGCAATCTTTTTTATTTTCCTCCATACAGAAGATGGTGGTGTTCTACTATTAATGGAGGAAACAAAATCCACCCAAGATTGGCGTGTAGCTTCTTTCATGGCACGACTGAACTGTGCTCTACATATTTTGTATGTTATCAAATTTTCATCTGCACGACGTCTACGCAATCTAGTCAGAGATTTTCTGGTGGCTCTGTGCAAGGCTGTTAATTCTGAAGACCATCACGGGACTGGTCTTCTTTTGAATAGTCCTATGGTTTTGGGAATCGAACTGATTCCTGCTGTATGGAGAGTTCCATTCAGTAGGTCTATGGCATCATCAATACTTTCAAACTGTTCTGCACTCCCTTCGATTTCACTTAGCTCACAAAATTTAACCCAGTGTGCGATCTTTGTAAAGGTTCTTATGATGATTGGTGCATGATCGCTTGTTTGCCAATCATCTAATGTCCTCCAATCAAAATAAAAAATGCAGTTAGGGTTTGTAATTGAAAAGTCAATGCATGACAAAGTACCTGTCTGAACATGGAAGTGCGTGGGCTTTCCTGTATTAAGGAGTCCCATATCCTCATTCTCCACAATTGATGAGATAATATTGCCCCTTGTGTTTGCCAAAACATCACCCCATAAAGGATGTCTACCATTCATATCTCCCAGTAAGAGAAATGGTTGAGGGAGTGTTTGGATGACCTCTGCTAAATCATCATATAGAATATTATCATTTGGAGTTAAGTTCAGAGAGCATATTGTATATTTTCTCCCTATATCAATTTGTACAACCACTGCGTGCAGGGTTGTATGTATAGACATAGGTATTTGGGGAACATCTCAACGAACGTACATGAGACTTCCGCCATGGCTCCCTGCTTGATGATTATATGGTGTTATATAGCTAACATACTCTCGAAGACTGGGAGTGTTAGCATCAAGCATACTTTCCTGTAGACATACAATTATGTGGGAATGTTCATGAATTAGGATCTTAAGTTCTTCAAATTTCGCCCTTAAACCCTGACAGTTCCATTGCAAAATGGAGGAGGAAACTATGGATTATTTCTGGAAGACATCTTGGATGAGGTCTTCCTATTAGCAGTGTTTAATCTAACATTATTTCCTGTAGGTTTCTTCAGAGATGGTCTTGTTATGTTTGGTTTTACGTTTGTGTTTTTCTCTGTATCCTTTAGATCTACTTGTTGAAGTGGTTGGTGGACCTCAACTTGAATTTATGATTTATTTAAATTGTCTTCTGGTTGATCGAAAACATCAAGAGACAAAACATCATATGCATTTGTCATAACTCTAATATTTCTTATGGAAGGGGGTGAGAGAGATGGAGGTTTCTCTCTTTTACGATTAATAGGTTGTGAGTTACCAGGTTTTTGTACCTTCCCCACTACAGGTACACGCGATAACTTGGTTTCAGGTGGAATCTCCACTAAATCAGGCAAGGATATGGCCTGGGAGAGGTTAGTACTATCCTTTGTAATGGGGGACAAAGGTTTGATAGTGGTGGGCAATGTCTTTTTGTTGATACTCAATGATAAATCTTTAGGAAGAGGTATTCTTGTCATTATGCAGGACTTTATCAATAGATGGTGAATTCCTTTTTCCAGAACTACCTACAGTTGTAGGTGGGTGAGATGATTCCCGAGGAACTTTTTCTCTTCCTTTTAATGTCTTTGCATAGGTATGAGATTTATTTAATAATCTCTTGGCATGCCCTACGCTTACATGATCAATAATTGATTTATTGAGGGCAGCCTCTTCTAACTTATAAAACTGGAAGCTCATATCATTAGATTTATGATTAGAATAACAGCTTAAGCACCTTGCCTCAAGTGTATATTCCCCATGGTAAATATTGGCGCCAGTATTAAAAATTTTATCATTTTTGCAAAATTGGGAAGGATGCCAAAATTTAAAGCAATTATATCATTGCAGTGGCTTCTGCTTTAAAGGTTGAACTCTAATCCTTTCATTTTTTATGTCTATGTGGAAAGGTACATCAGCATCCTGGAAAGTAAGAACAATCATTGATGTTCCAGGTACTTTATGCACTTTCCACACTGATAGTGGACACATAGCCAATATCTCCTCTTCGGTAAATTCATATAGATCCCTATTGAAAACCACTCCCCTTCCATAGCTAAAGTTTAGATGGGGTTTGATGTCCAATTTTATATCATCATTTACTGTCTTTAAATTGCACAATATAACAGACTTTGTGTATGACTTGGCCTTTATCAAGTAACTTTTCTTACCGAATCGAGATATATATCCAGGTGTGACCATTCCTACCTTCCTCTGAAGAAATTTGCAGATATTGAAATATTTTTCCGTATCTCCTGTAGATTGAGCAAGAAGCCACATTGGTGGTTTTGACTTTCTTTGGGATGGCATATCTACCTCTATATCTTTATCATCCCAGTCTGCTGATCTGTAGACATCCAGATCTTTAGGTGCCCAATCACACAGAGCACCCTTAATACTCATATTACCTACTTTGATATTAACAATGTTACGGCTTACATTAAATGCTTTCTCGTGACAATCAAATGATAACCAAGATTCCCAATTATCATCCTGAAGTTTCGTTCTAATTTCTTTTATTAATCCGTAACACTCAAATATTTTATGTAGCACATCATAATTAGCTTCTAATGGGATTTGGGTAATGTGGAAAACATTCAGTTTTCCTGTGTTGCCCAAATTACCCTTTTTTCGAATGTTTAAAGAATAGTCCTTTTCAGTTCCTACGTCGTCAACGGAATTTTCTTTAAATGAATTGCCAGATGTTGTCAACAGTGCCGGGGGCGATTCTACTTGTCACAGCTGGAATAAAACTTACAAAACACTGTGAAGTATTGAGCCCTGTGATGAAGAATGCTTGGCTATTAGAAATAAATGCATAACTAGCATTACGAACAGGATGATATTGTCCAGGAAGATATGAATGCAAAGTAGGGTCAGAATTATGAGAATAAAAAATTATGCAACATGAATACTGAACTCAATATCTGTAATGATGCTGGCGGATTGTCAATGAAACTTTTTAATTTATGTATGGGAATAAATAGAAAGAGAAAAAAAAGATATCTACTGCCAAGGGGGAAGATAAGTAAACCAACCTATTTATCCGTGAATATTGATGTATTCTTAGACGAAAAGAAAAGGCTTATACTAATATTATACACAATTCAAAGTTAATTCAGCTTCCGAATTCTTCAAGCCTTGTTTTTTTCTGGAGATAGCAACATCCCGAATATTTTTTTTCTTTATCAAATGCTACTCATTTCTAACCCATAAGGGACGTGACAGACTATTATCAATCTTTAATGTTTTGCATCAGTAAGATTAGCTTTATTTCCATAGTTTTGAAGACAAGTAAATAGTTAATATAAAATATGCAATAAGAATTATTAAAAAAATATTTGCTCATTTTCTGTTTTTCTTTTTCTTCTCTTTTCTTACATATTCTTTCCCCTCTAGCCACATATCGATAAATCCGAATTTTTAAGATATTGATCACTTTAAAAATAAGTCAGCATACATGGAAATTCGATGAATATATTTAGGAATTTAGATATTTCCAGTAAATATAAATTCCAAAACTGTTTCTTTAAAAACTTTCTTTTGATTTAGTTGTTGGTAATTATAATGCTATTCGGAAAAGAAAACAGCTTCAATTGAATTTGTTTTGAAATGTTGGTGAAAAAACTAGAAAATGTTTATGAATCCATTTTAATCTTATATAAGATTATAAATAACTCTATAGTAAAATATGAAGTCAGATTAAGATAAATGTTGCTTATAAAATTTATTCCTTTCTTTTATATATGGTAAAGAAAAAAAAATGTTTATACTTTTAGTATTTTAAACACAGTGAGATCCGCAATACGTTATAATGTGAGTTGACCGTTTAAGTTATCAAAATATGAATATCAGCAACTTTTTATAGGAAACAAAGCGCAAACTGGACCGTTATCATTCTCTGCTTTGGCCATCCTCTGATTTCTCACGCGTAAATGGCTGCATACAATGGTGAATGGCTAGTCGCTACATATATTCTTCAGCCCAAAAATTCTCATAGCCTTATACTCATACATAAACATAATTTCTATCTGGAGAGAGAGAGAGAGAGAGAGAGAGAGAGAGAGAGAGAGAGAGAGAGAGAGAGAGAGAGAGAGAGAGTACATGTGCGCAACTTCTGAAAATAAATAGGTTATTAATCAAATAACACCAGATGTTTCATTACTTATGTTATCAAAGGGTTAATCAATTGTTAAAAATCAGACGACATTATCGTTCAATTCATTCTTCTTATCTATTCTTAGATCAACTTACCCTTTCCCCTTTTGATCTTTAAAAGTAGTAGGTTGACCAGGACACCAGCCTCCCGTTGAGATACTGCCGGTAGAGAGTTATTGTGTCCTTTTACTGGCCAGGCCTATTACATTGGATCCTTCTCTCAATTAACGGCTCATTTGTCTGTCTCGTGCACATACACCGACTAATCTGGCCTATTATTTCTGCTTCTCAACTATCCTCTTTTTCACCTGACAACACTGAGATTACCAAACAAATCTTCTCTGCTCAAGAAGTTAACAACTGCACTGTAACTATTCAGCTGTTACTTTCCTCTTGGTAAGAGTAGAAGAGACACTTTAGCTATGGTAAGCAGGTCTTCTAAGAGAAGGACTCTCCAAAATCAAACAATTGTTCTCTAGTATTGGGTATTACCACCGTCTATATACCATGGTCTTCCACTGCCTTGGGGTAGAGTTTTCTTGGTTGAGGGTCCACTCGGCCACACTGTTCTGTTTTGTTTCCCTTCTTATTGTTATTTAATTTTTTTATTTTTTCAATGAGATATTCTTTACATGTTGGAGACCTTGTGTTCAGAGCATCCTGTTTCTCCAACCAGGGTTACTTTGGTAATAATAACAATTCTTCACTGTGTCTTTCTTACCTTATCTTATTAAATCAAATGGGTTTACGAGCAGATTTTTTCATAATTGAATACTAAACCAAAGAATTTTTATTACGATTGTTGTTCCCATGAGAAATTATAAGATAACTTCTGATCTGTATTCGAAATTTTCCTTTTTTATTTCAAATTAGAAAATATAAAAGGAAGTTATTCATAGTACTTTCAAAACAACATTTCCGGCTGAACTACATCCGAACAAATGGATCGTTATGGTTTTGGTCTAAAATAACAATAAATATCGTTTATGGAGGAACTTGGTCATTATGGTAATAGAAATTTGACGATGTATAAAATTATGTAAAATTCCCCTCTTTTGGGTCGCTGGACTTATAAAACTGGAACCTTTCTCTTTTGACCTTTATGATCACGATAAAGGTATCTTGTGGTCGCTTTGCAGTTTCTTGGAAAAAGGAAAAACAGGTCTTAGTTACTTTGATAAACTATTTCATTCTATTTTTATTTTCATTTATGCTGCTGATGAAGTGTTTCGTTGTTCCTCGTGTACTTAGGACTATGAAGTGTGAAGTTGGAGATGATAAATGGAAAAGTATTGAATTAAGAGCTCAAGATAGAGAGGCTACTGGTAAAACCTAACTTGGGACTTTGTGTCAGGAGGCGTAGGAGTTTATGATGATGATGATAACATGTATATATATATATATATATATATATATATATATATATATATATATATATATATATATATATATATATCACAAGCACACGTGATTTTAATTAATGTAAATATCACCCACGAATGGCATTTAATACCGAATTCTATCTTGGGAATATATATCCACTTGGAATTCATTTTATGGTAACAGCTTCTGGCCGGGTGGGGATTCGAACCACCACCTGTACGGCTGGAAACTATGCTGGCAGGGACCCTACCGACTTAGCTATCAAGAGAGACTAAAAGTTTATGACAAGTCCCCCTACATATTCCTGTCGAATTAAGGAATCTGTTCTTAGACTTGAAATAAACCCATCTCCACCATGATAGCAGAATCGTGAGTTTGCAAAACGTGGTTATTTTAATGAACATATATCACAAGCACAGGTGATTTTAATTAATGTAAATATCACCCACGAATGGCATTTAATACCGAATTCTATCTTGGGAATATATATCCACTTGGAATTCATTTTATGGTAACAACTTCTGGCCGGGTGGGGATTCGAACCACCACCTGTACGGCTGGAAACTATGCTGGCAGGGACCCTACCGACTGAGCTATCAAGAGAGACTAAAAGTTTATGACAAGTCCCCCTACATATTCCTGTCGAATTAAGGAATCTGTTCATAGACTTGAAATAAACCCATCTCCACCATGATAGCAGAATCGTGAATTTGCAACACGTGATTATTTTAATGAACATATATCACAAGCACACGTGATTTTAATTAATGTAAATATCACCCACGAATGGCATTTAATACCGAATTCTATCTTGGGAATATATATCCACTTGGAATTCATTTTATGGTAACAGCTTCTGGCCGGGTGGGGATTCGAACCACCACCTGTAAGGCTTGAAACTATGCTGGCAGGGACCCTACCGACTGAGCTATCAAGAGAGACTAAAAATTTATGATAAGTCCCCCTACATATTCCTTTCGAATTAAGGAATCTGTTCATAGACTTGAAATAAACCCATCTCCACCATGATAGCAGAATCGTGAATTTGCAACACGTGGTTATTTTAATGAACATATATCACAAGCACACGTGATTTTAATTAATGTAAATATCACCCACGAATGGCATTTAATACCGAATTCTATCTTGGGAATATATATCCACTTGGAATTCATTTTATGGTAACAGCTTCTGGCCGGGTGGAGATTCGAACCACCACCTGTACGGCTGGAAACTATGCTGGCAGAGACCCTACCGACTGAGCTATCAAGAGAGACTGAAAGTTTATGACAAGTCCCCCTATATATTCCTGTCGAATTAAGGAATCTGTTCATAGACTTGAAATAAACCCATCTCCACCATGATAGCAGAATCGTGAGTTTGCAACACGTGGTTATTTTAATGAACATATATCACAAGCACACGTGATTTTAATTAATGTAAATATCACCCACGAATGGCATTTAATACCGAATTCTATCTTGGGAATATATATCCACTTGGAATTCATTTTATGGTAACAGCTTCTGGCCGTGTGGGGATTCGAACCACCACCTGTACGGCTGGAAACTATGCTGGCAGGGACCCTACCGACTGAGCTATCAAGAGAGACTGAAAGTTTATGACAAGTCTCCCTACATATTCCTGTCGAATTAAGGAATCTGTTCATAGACTTAAAATAAACCCATCTCCACCATGATAGCAGAATCGTGAATTTGCAACACGTGATTATTTTAATGAACATATATCACAAGCACACGTGATTTTAATTAATGTAAATATCACCCACGAATGGCATTTAATACCGAATTCTATCTTGGGAATATATATCCACTTGGAATTCATTTTATGGTAACAGCTTCTGGCCGGGTGGGGATTCGAACCACCACCTGTACGGCTGAAAACTATGCTGGCAGGGACCCTACCGACTGAGCTATCAAGAGAGACTAAAAGTTTATGACAAGTCCCCCTACATATTCCTGTCGAATTAAGGAATCTGTTCATAGACTTGAAATAAACCCATCTCCACCATGATAGCAGAATCGTGAGTTTGCAACACGTGGTTATTTTAATGAACATATATCAGAAGCACACGTGATTTTAATTAATGTAAATATCACCCACGAATGGCATTTAATACCGAATTCTATCTTGGGAATATATATCCACTTGGAATTCATTTTATGGTAACAGCTTCTGGCCGGGTGGGGATTCTAACCACCACCTGTACGGCTGGAAACTATGCTGGCAGGGACCCTACCGACTGAGCTATCAAGAGAGACTAAAAGTTTATGACAAGTCCCCCTACATATTCCTGTCGAGTTAAGGAATCTGTTCATAGACTTGAAATAAACCCATCTCCACCATGATAGCAGAATCGTGAGTTTGCAACACGTGGTTATTTTAATGAACATATATCACAAGCACACGTGATTTTAATTAATGTAAATATCACCCACGAATGGCATTTAATACCGAATTCTATCTTGGGAATATATATCCACTTGGAATTCATTTTATGGTA
>NC_090760.1:51235800-51255800 GCF_036898095.1 Palaemon carinicauda | reverse complement strand
AGTCAGTACAGTATCTTCTGCAAATATCAATGATTCCACTGTCTATTTCTGACTAAGTTTCTAGTCCTAGAAATTTTTAACAACGAAACATTTTTCATATCTGCATAATATCTATCAATTGTTCTCAAACACTTATCATCTATACCATAAATTTGCATCTATTTTCCCATAAGATTAATATTAATGACATTATAAACTAGTTTAGGTCCTTCTATGTCGTCCATAGTCTTTTCCATCAACTTATATATCTCTTTTATAAAAAAAAAAAAAAAACCTCTTTTCCAGTTATCTTATTTTTTTCCCGGTTCTTCCTCTGTTCTTCCTTCACCAGTCCTTTCGCCCCTTGTATTACAATATCAAATAGGATCGTACTATACATCTTTCCTGTCCTCATGAGAGCTGTTTTAAAGAAGTTTCCATCTTTATAATAGGAATCATATATATTATTGCTTCTCACAAGAGTAAGAAAATATAAATTATTGACACTGACATCGGGAATGCTTATCCCATAGCTAATCAAGCAGTTCCTCAACCCTTTTCAGGTCGTTTACCTGTCCCGATATACTATTCATCTGCATCTAAAGAAATTTCCACTTCCTAAGATGGGAATAAATTTGACCTCAAGTGGTAAAGACACTTCTGCCTGTTAATTGGAATTTCCACCCACCAAAGACTTCGCAACATAACTAATTACCGTTCTGGTATGGAATGAAGTAGATCAGTATCCAAGAAAATAGGAAATTCATAAATCATATCCTATGATATGTAGGGGACAGTAATAGTTTTGTTTTGCATACAAAAAGTATTCATACCTGGTTCAGTGTCAAAAGTATGAAATTAACACCTAATATTTTTTTCTGAATCCCTTCATTTACTGAACTGTTTTTTTTTTAATCCAAGTATTTCTCTTTATTTGTATACATCATAATCACATGAGTAAAAATAAATTTTTGTCATATAAATCTATCATACTCAACAAAGAAAGCAGAAGTTGTCAATGTGACCTTACTCCTGTGTATTCCTATTTTTAACCACTTATTCGGTAACCTTGTTTCTCGACTTCCCATTTCTATTCGCTAGATACTTCAACTTCTGCGACTATAAAAAGTTCACACCTCTACCGGAGAAGAGAGAGAGAGAGAGAGAGAGAGAGAGAGAGAGAGAGAGAGAGATTTTAAAGGAATGTTAATCGTCATATCTTGTGAAACGATACAAAGTCAGTAGTTATCGTTTTAAAGTAGTTATCGAAATATAACTAAGGCTATAAAGATTATATAACAATTCAAATGTCATGCGAATAACCTGATGATAACAAGTGTTCATCATAGTTACCAAAAAAATTAAATATAACAATGTGCACAGGAGGGTTAAAAAACATATCCACACACACACCAGAATGCTCATAGATTGATGGAATATTCATGGCAGAGGCCACAATAGCATTACCTAATAAGGAAAAGAGGCCACGTGTACATCATCACAATTTTACTTCCGCATTGAGTCCTTTTAATTTAAAGAAGAGAGTTTTAAGTATTAGGTCCCCTTAGACGAAACGTTTTTTTTTTTCCTTTTTTTTTTTTTTTTTTTTTTTGCCTTCTGAAGATGTCAAATAGGTAACCAGGCCGCTACTGATTTGTTGCGATATGAGGAGGGTGGGGTGAGGGGCATGAATGACGACGGAGTATATAGGTTCATAGTCGAAGTTAGTAGGACTCTGTCCTACCATTCAGCAAAGTAGTTGTGTCCTTTACATTTATAAAGGTATAGTTGTAGATGCACGAGACTTTTAGACCAACCCCAACTTTAGGGGACATGCAAGATTGGAACTCATGATTAATACTTCTGCCTCTCTGTAAAATCATAGGTTTTTAATTCCTCCAAAATTGAACTAACTATTTAGCATATACAATAATTTTATGACATTGGAAAAAGTCAGGAGAGAAGGTGAGTGATGGAATCTAAATTTCCTAATGAACATAGACTTGCAAAAAAGTAGAGAAACATGCATAATATATATATATATATATATATATATATATATATATATATATATATATATATATATATATATATATATATATATATATATATATATATAGTCATGACCACCGTCCTCATGACAATTTATTTTTATCATTTTATTAAAAAGTTAAATTACATCTTCTTTACAATCACAATATTTACATTATAATTACATTTAATTGCATTTTTCTATAAACAAATCCATCTAAATTAATAATTTACATCACACATCTTTATTTTAATTTTTAGTTACTCAAAAACAATAATTTATATACTTTTTAGTGAACATTTTATTCATTCTTTCTTTATAGATATTTTTCAAAAGCCACCTATCATATTGAAATTTGCACTTAAGAAAGGCATCTGTTTCCTCTTTCGTATATCGTTTCTTCTTACTGACACAAACAGCATATAAATAACCAATAATCAATACAGTGGCGCTATTATAATCACGTTTCGTCCTATATCTGTAAATGAACATTAATGTGTTTAAAAAATTGTCCCTGTTTATGTCACAAGTATGAAATAATATACTTTTGACATACATCAATATTGTCTAGATGTGCCTGCAAAAGTAAAATATATGCAAACTGTATTCAACATCATCGCAATGATCACATTTATCACTGTCTCTGATATTCAACATTTTCAGACGATTATTTGTCGCCAAAGTTCCATGAGCATATTGAAAGGCAAACTCTCTCTCCATGATGCCAATGGAAGGTTTGTTTATGCTGTCCCATACCATTTTCCAGTCCAAAAGTGGATAACTCCCTTCAATTTTTGGGACACTCTCTGGCCTTATAAAATTATAACAATCTTTAGAACCTAAGTTAGGAAATTTTACATGGTGATAAACATTTCTGATTACATTAAAAGCAACTGAATAAAGTGATGTTGACAAATGAAACCTTCTTTAATTCCTTCAAGTCCAACAAAAAACTAATTCTCATCTTGCAATAGAAATTACTTAAATCAATATCCTTTCTAATATCATCTAGAGCCGTCGAACTGAAAATTGCCTAGGACTTAAAATAAACATTTATAATTCCCAATCCACCTTTCTCTTTCGACAAACAAAGAGTATCTCTACCTACAGGATGGTAAGTTCCCTGCCATATATATCGGAACACATGCATATTTGTTTGAGCAATGTTCTTTTTTCAAAGTAGGCAAAGTGTGTGATATATACCAAACTTTGAACAAAACTAGTGAATTAAAAATAATAGCTCTTTGGAAAATAGATAATTGTCTTTGACTTAGCATATCTATGGATATTTTAATATTTTGAGTAAGGCGAGACCAATTTTCTTCACATGTAACCTCAAAATCACTATAATAAATTATACCCAGAATTTTGATACTTGCAACAGTTTTCAACCAACTGATAGGCCAAATTTTTTGGTTTTCTCATTTCTCAAACCCAATTATACTAGTTTTGTCCTTGTTTAGCTGTGCACCTGTAGCAAGTTCAAACCATTGTACTTCTTTATAACATTCTCTAACTCAATCAGTTGACAAGATCACGGAATAGTCATCTGCATAACCTTGCAGGCATATTATATTTACACTGTTTGGAAGGCTATTCCCTATTATCTTGTTATTGCTCTATACAAAGGTTCTTGAAATATACAATATAACAGCAATGACATAGGGCAGCCTTGTCTTACTGACCTTTTAATACAAAAAGGTTAACTCATAAACCCATTTATCAAGACACTACTTACACAATCTTTGTACAATATTCTAACTAGAGCCACCAATTCATCTGGTAAACCAAATTTCTTCATTACTTTAAAAACAAAATCCATGATAACTCTATCAAAAGCCTTAGACCAGTCTAAACTTAGAATTGCTAAGTCTTCACTCTTTTGTTTTGTAAGAAAAATTACATCTCGAATCGTATTATTACAATTCACAATCGACCTTTCCTTCACTGCCCAATACTGTTCAGGGGAGAAAATCTTCCCGATAACACATCTCAATCTGTTTGCTAAAGCCTTAGCAAAGATTTTATAGTCAACATTCAGAAGGAATATAGGTCTCCAATTCTCCACCAACGATAAATCTCCTATTTTAGCTAATGATTTTATTACACCTAAATTTTGACTATCTGACATATATTTATCAGTCACAATGGATTTGAACACTTCCATCACGTCAGACTTTATTAAAGACCAAAACTTTTTGTAGAATTCTATAGGAAGTCCATCATACCCTGGTGATCTTCCTTTACACATACTCTTGATAGCATCAAAAAATCTCAATTTCCTCTAATTCTCTACTTAACAAACTTACATCATCTTGATTTAGGACAGAATGGCATAGGTTAAGAAAATAATGTTGACTTTTTACCTGACCAGTTACCTTACTACAAAATTTTCAAAGTGCTCCTTTATAAAAACAGAAATTATCTCTGTGCTTTCTTCAATGGAACCATCTGCTTGTTTTATGTTAGTAATGCGTGTATGATTTTTCTTTTTCTCAGCACCAAGTAGATGTGCAGATATTTTTTCCCCAGTTTTACGATCATTTAGTTTGGCTCTTATCTTTATACCTTCTAATACTTCATTCTGGATGTCACAAATCCTATTCTTGAAAATCTTAATATTTTCATAATTTACACTAGTTTTATAGTTAATATCATAAAGTTGACGCAATCTTGTTTGTAATAAATTCAGCAATTCATACTTTTCTTGAGAAATATTTTTACATAATTTGACAAAAAAAATTTTACATTGTGAATTTGCCCAGTCCCACCATAAAAGTATGTTATCAAATGTACCCCTTTTCTGCTTTTTAAACTGCCATACATGTAAAAAAATCTCATCAATTTCATCAGAATCTAAAAGTTTAACATTCAACTTCCAATACCCTGTGCTAATTTTTTGTGTGTTTATGTTTAATTTCAAAACAACCATACTATGATCTGTAAAACTTATTGGAATGGTGTCTGCAGATGTTATATTATCAAATAATTTCACCTTATAAATCCTGTCTATTCTGCATCCATAGTTTTCGCGTATATAAGTGTATTCTAATATCCTGTTTGTGAGTTTGTAATTATCTTCCAGAGCAAAGTTTTTCACTAGAGTACTCATAGACTTAGACAGTAAGGCCTTGTTATTATTACTGCAATATCTTGTGCATGTTATACAGTTGAAATCATCTCCAAAAATAAGATAATCAATATTATGTCGCATGTAATACAATATTTCATTCCTGAAAAAGTCTTCCCTTTCAGCAAATTTACTTGCATCAGATGGAGCATACACATTTATAATGGGTATAATGCAGTTATTGTAACATACCCTTACACCAGCAATTCTACCGTTAGTATCCATCTCCTTGGTTAAAAGTTTAACATTTGTTTTATTATTTATACAAATCATTGTACCTCCTTTTAAATTGATTGATGGATTGAACACTATACACATAAAATTAGTGAGATAACTCAACCCTGAAATATCTTTTACGTTATGTTCTTGAATCAACAGAATATCAATTTTATAGTACATGATAAGGGACAAAACTTTTATTTGTTTAATTACCTCATTTAAGCCATCAATATTTAAAGTGGCAACAGAAAGAGCCATTACAACAACGAACACTGAAACAATTACTTTTTCTTTTTCTTTGACAACCTATCTTTTCCATTCATTTTTTCTTCCTTCCTTTTTTCCTTATTGGATTTTCCTCTAATTAACTTTAATTTACCTACAGTATCCAAATCTATGTTCCACTGGCGTTTTGGCATCACATCTGAGCCTTTATCATCATTTTTCAAATCGTCTTCATTATCTCTGACTTTGTTTACCTCTACATCCATGTCACGTTCTTCAGTAGCCCCATCCACTGATTCATCATCCCTATGCACTGAAACCGCTATATTGATTTCCTTAAGATTTCCTGGTTCTTCATTTACATCATCCTCAACCGGAAAGAAACTTTCAACTGTATAAGGAATACGAGGTTCATCTTGTGATGGAAGCCCTTTATCCTCGGTTATTTTGGTAACTTGAGAAGCTCCTTCAGGTGCTCTTTTTATTGCAAAGATGTCACTATCACTGTCGGTATCTGTTACATTATCACCATTACTTGGAACATGACCCTCCAGGTCACGTGATCGACCTTCTATTTCGACGGAGTGTTGATGAACAGCAACATCATCAACATTCTTGGATGAGGGAACGGTCACTAGTGTTTCTCCTACTGCATCGCATAAGTCGTCTATCTGGTCCTCTCCGGGGTTGCTGGATTCTTCTTTATCATTTTCAATACTCTTCCCATCACATGGCTGTTCCACATTTCCTTCATTACCTGTTGCCAATTGAACATCATGAATACCATCTTCTTCCGATATCCGACCCTTATCAGAATCCTGGCCGGGCATTGCTGGGAAATCATTCAAATTAAAAATATTTAACTTAGGCTCACTATCAATATTACAGTTAACTGCCATATGAGTCTCTCTTCCGCACTTGTAACATAACTTTTTCTGGCCATTATATAAAAACAACATTATACCAACAAATATTGATGGATGATGAGATATTTTTCTTTATTTCCATTTTCACAGTGCGTGTTCCATTTTCTAGACCACTTGCTCTCCCATGAGAATAGAATTTTTTCGCGTTACGAAGTATAGCGAAAAATAATTGTCCTAACGACATGTAAGTAGATCTTAAGTGTCTTGTTACTTAAGTTCAGTTGTTATGTAGGCAGTGGCCAATGAGGTTTTAGTGTTGGGTGAAACGTATTCGATGTTTGAAGAGATATTTAGGAAGTGGTCACTTTCTAGCGCACGCTAGCCCGAGCAAGTCGAATTTATTAGCCAGGACGCCAGGCAGGGTCAAATACAGCTTCAGATGTGAATAGTGTTTTCACGTTAGCAATCAGAATGCTGAAACCGTTTCAAGAAGTGATGGACAATCTATTATCCGATTTCCAGCAGAATATTCAACAAGTATCCGCACCTCGTTAAAGTATGATGGAAAACCATTTGAATGAGCATCGCGTTATTTTGAGGAAACTGATACGAAAATGTTAGCATTAGATGCGATTGTTTATCAACTTGGAGGACAAGGAACATCTAAAACTGCTGCAGAAACGAGTTAGTACGCAAAGAGCAGCATCGCCGAAAGTGTCAAGCTAGTTAAAGATCGAAGGAAAGTGTGGATTCATATCAACTTTGATGGAAGAGGTCTAGAGCTCAATAAAGGCCGAGAGTTGACATTGGAGCCAGGAATGTACCAAGAAAGATGTCGAAAAGATAAGTGAAAATATAGCTGTTTTTATTTTTTGTATACTTAGCAGTTGGTACAAGGAAATTGGAACATTGTGTTTATTTTATTTTATTGTTTTAATCGCCTGTTGGTTGTTGTTATTCACAATACATTGAACAGAATTAGATTGGGTCCGGTAAGATAGTCATTGACGTCTAAAAGGGCGATCACAAAATTCCATTTCAAAACCGTTACTGTGGTTGTTGGATTGGGTAACAATAGGTCAGAAAGGGACGAATCAGAATTTATTAAGAGAATGGGTGACACTGGTATCAGAAAAACTAAGAAATAATTCCTTTGACGGTGACCAAGAATGGGAATGGTAAGCAAAGGCTGGTTTTTTATTACAAACTTTTTAAGGATTTAATCAGTCTACAGTCTGCTTATCGCATAGAAATCTATTAAAACGTTGCCAATATCTTTCTCATTGGGGAAAAATTTAAAAAGTTTTTTATAATGGATATTCTTTAGATATTTTTGAAGCGGCGGTACATCTTTACTAAAGTTCTTAAGTCTGTTAGATATTGGAGATCTAAGGAAGTGAAGATTGAAGTATTTTTAGATGATGGCATAGCTGCGGATGGTTTATTTGAAGGGGCATTGGATGCTAGCTATTTACTTTAAAAGCTTCAAGATTTGGATTTATTTACAAGAAAGTATAATTGGTTTTCAGACTCTAAATTGTATATGGAAAGGTTTACAGAGGACGAATACTGAAGGCGAATTTCGTAACTACAGTGTTAGGATAAACTATGTCGTTAAAGACCTTGTTTAGATGCCAAACATTCTGAATTAACGAAAACGTTATTTTAACGAATATCTTTTGGACAGAATTGTCTGTTACATAATTTCCACGAAATTTGTCGTGAAAGGTATTGTTAAAATGAAAACGATAAAGTATTTCTGTATTTTTACATATTGAGCAAAGCTAGTTGAGAACTTAATGAAGAAATATCAGATGCTCCGGTTGGGAGCACGTTTTGACGCAGAAATTCATTCTTTTTATTTTGGTCCTTACTTTAACTATATACTTGCATCAGACTTATTTAACCTATTACTTCATTGTGACGCCTAAGATGTAGGCAGTTTATCACTATATTGTGACGCCTAAGGTGTAGGCAGTTTATCACTATATTGTGACGCCTCAGGTGTAGGCAGTTTATCACTATTTTGTGACGCCTCAGGTGTAGGCAGTTTATCACTATTTTGTGACGCCTCAGGTGTAGGCAGTTTATCACTATATTGTGACGCCTCAGGTGTAGGCAGTTTATCACTATATTGTGACGCCTCAGGTGTAGGCAGTTTATCACTATATTGTGACGCCTCAGGTGTAGGCAGTTTATCACTATATTGTGACGCCTCAGGTGTAGGCAGTTTATCACTATATTGTGACGCCTCAGGTGTAGGCAGTTTATCACTATATTGTGACGCCTCAGGTGTAGGCAGTTTATCACTATATTGTGACGCCTCTGGTGTTGGGAAATTTATATGTTGTGACACCTCAGTAGTAGGTTTGGAGTAATTCTGAAGTTTTTAGCGATGAATACAGCGCATTTTTTTTTTTCATATCATGAAAAGAGTGGTTGGAAACTGGACAGCAAATTAATCTTTAAAATTAAACATGAAGGAGCAGGAGGCAGTCGACAGAATTATGTAAAGTACTTTGGCAATGTTTGAACGTTGTTCCAGATAAAATTTTCGATTTTAATGCAAGTAGGTAGCAAAAAGCCAGATTTGGAAATCATAGAAAGCCAAAGAATTTAAACTTGTACTGAATACACTGTTCAGGTCATCAATGTATGTAAGCCCAGAAAGAGTACAAAAGAGCGGATTTTTTGAAGTGTTGTCAACTAACATGGATGAATGGTCAATTCTTTTTACATTTTTACATTTTTCAGAGTTATGGACTTGTGAGAGTTATTAATTCTTTAGACTGTTTTGCTACTTTTAAAAATATGTTGAGGTTTTAATCTCTAATATTGGTGTCCAGGTACAGAGGCAATTGATGCTTTAACTTGAGGTTTGGTGCTTTATACCAAAGGTTATTAATAAAATGGAGGTAAAAATTCTTAAGTAGAATATTCCTGAGTGAGAGTCCTCTGCATCTTGACTGTTCATATTAACGAGGGAAACTTTATTGTTAAACTTTGAGTGTTTACGTAACAAAGGTTTTATTACACGGCAAAGATAAGGAAAAAAAAAAAAAAAAAAAAAAAAAAAAAAAAAAAAAGGAAATTTTTCGCTGAAATTTAACTTTGATATAGAAGGTAAAGGTTTTTGAAATTACAAGTATATATGTACATTGTTTTATTTTTGGAATCTGCTTTCCAGGATCGTGAATGCAATGAAATGCCAGCAGTCGTCTTTAACGGTGGCATATAATTTGGACAGGAAATTGGGGGACCTCAGTTGTCATGAGCATCTTCTATCATCGATGAATGGCAGCACCGACAAGGCCTACAAATTTGTCTTTCATCAAAGAGAAACTTACAAAAATGGTCACGAGCAAAGCGAAATGCCATTGTATGTTGCTTTATTTATCACGCTTCTATTAGATTCCGGCGTTTTAGTAATCTCCAGTGATCAAGCTATTTATGCCATAACGTGCATGCATGAAATGAGGGGTTACATAGATCCAACGGAAAATTCACTTGTTAAATCTTTGCAAGCACCTGTGAAACATTAAGCTGGTAGATCGGTGCATACAAAGGATCTTTTTGATAATATGGTGTTGCAGAATCCGTGCGGATTATATTTTCCTATATTGAAAAACTTCTTTATTATTTTGATAGATCATTAAAGTTTTCTTATCTGAGATTTGGGGAATTAAGTTTGTTGTAATTTGAAGATTTCTTAGTTGAACAGGAAAAAAAAAAAAAAAATTAAATCGCCAATACTGTTTAGTTTTTGATATCGGAAGTTATCACAAATGCTTTTCCATATTTGATGTATTTTGCTTGATGCAGAGGAAGCTGAAATGATTTTGTCCTTTGATCGATTTCTCTTTAAGAAGTTTTTTAATAGCTCCTGTAATGTAACCAAACATAATTTTTTGTTAAAACTGTGGCTACAAGTTCAAACATCGCAAACGATAACGTCAATGATAGGTGTCTTCATAGACATGAGTGTTGGTAGTCTGTTTCAAGTAAACATGTTTGTCAAAGGCTTCAAAAAGAGGTTAAATGTGTAAATCATTCAATCGGAGCATTTATTTCTCTCTCTCCATTTTTTTTCCTTCTCTCCCTTTCTTTGGTATTATCTAGGGTCAACCGGCACGGTGCGCTATAAGGCAATTTAATGTTTTATTATGTTTATACCTGTAGTGTAGAGAATGCGGAGTGAAGTGAGGACTAGAATTTTTTCGCGTTACGAAGTATAGCGAAAAATAATTGTCCTAACGACATGTAAGCAGATCTTAAGTGTCTTGTTACTTAAGTTCAGTTGTTATGTAGGCAGTGGCCAATGAGGTTTTAGTGTTGGGTGAAACGTATTCGATGTTTGAAGAGATATTTAGGAAGTGGTCACTTTCTAGCGCACGCTAGCCCGAGCAAGTCGAATTTATTATTAATATTATTATCATTATTATTTATTAGTAGTACAAGAGTGAGGTTCCACCACTCAAATTTGAGTTACTCTGCATTATTGCCGTGGATACACAGGTTTCCATAGTTTTTTCAAAACTTGAGATTTTGTTTTTTATCTATGGTTTTTCCTGGGCGGCAGAGGAGGCTTATATGTTAATTTGAAAGTTTGTTCATTTTGTTTTAAATATGCACTGCTATATCAGTACAGAAGTTTGTAAAAGTTATTAGAATATGTGATGTTACATCTATATTGTTTTCTAAAAGTATTATTCATTGGAAAAATAAACCTGGCGTCAACCGGCACGGTGCGCTATAAGGCAATTTAATGTTTTATTATGTTTATACCTGTAGTGTAGAGAATGCGGAGTGAAGTGAGGACAAGGTATTATGTCTGAGATGAAGAACTTTCCCATACTGTTCTTTATCAAAATGTGCATAACGTATTGATCCATAGGTATATACACTACTAAAATTTACTACTAGGGCCTTTTTGCCATTACCGAAATGAATCACCTTGTCTTCGTACTCTCGTATAGAGACATCAAAAACCTTCTCAATAAATTTCACAGCCACTCTGTTATTTGGTATGTTCTGAAACCCTCGTATGTCTTTTTCACTTATTTTTAACTTATTAAATACGACTTCACATGCCGACTCATAATTAGGGGAACACGAAAATTTTAAACCAGCTGTAGTCTTTGGATTAAGTCTCGCAGCTATTGGAAATCTGTTTGCCATCGTAGCTGGTAGAAAACGCTCAGTTTTCTATGATGACGTCATATCGCCTCAGGCGACATGAAACCTCCGGCTTGGCGATTCCTTGGAGGTGTATCGAGGGAAACTACGTCTTTTAATATAAACTGTGACACAAACAAGTTCACTTTGAACACTAATTAGGTCACTTACATCTTACTCACAAGTTGTAGTCCAAATTCAAAAGAAAAACCTCGGAAAACTGTCTCAAAATCACAACGTGAGCAGAGCGTTCCAAATAGCGTTTCTAAACAACCAGAGCTTCTTCTTCTCTTCTCCATGACAATAAAGTTCATAAAATACTAAAAGAAATGAGACTGGAATGAAATGATGGACTGTAACAACCAAAGGGGCGGGTGTGAAAGATAATACTAAAGTACCTTAACCTAGTTTATTATACAAAAATTACATACAATAATTAAAATAAGCACAGATAATGGTCAGCACAGTGACTTAAATGATCATTACCATAAATTCAGATAACATTTAATATTACAAATACATATAACTTGAAGGTCAAGTAAATGATAAACACAATTAACAGAATTCATTAACAAAAACACAGTAAGCAGCAGTAACGACAAACAAATAAGAAAATCTTTCATTACTAATAAGATAATAAAGACGAGCCCATACACTTGCTCCTCACTAAATAACAAGAGCTAATACTTGCTCAACACCGATACAAAACCAGTTAATGAACTATCATACACGAAATGAAATACACAATAATTACTGAAGAGCCATACACAATCCATGATCCTCGAGGACGACTATCGTACACTGTACGGTAACGACCACGACAGTGTCGATGCGACAGCCGTTTCGCTGCCAACGAAAAATATCTCTTCAAAACTGGTAACCATGGTTTGGTCACCATCTCGACCTCAGGAGCTGGGTTGACGGCAAGTGACCCACACCTGCTGTATCAGGACCATCACCATCAACTAGGTGATACTTCAAAACTGTTCCGGCTGCTCGTTCTCGACTACATCACGAGAACCTGTCAATCTAGCTTCCCAAACGTGACTGAGTCAGTCAGACTGACTCTTGTCACTCACAATGTGACAAAAGTAAACTAGTCTCCTGCCTTAACAAAGAAAAGAGGGCAGTTAAAAAATTTAAACTAGGTTGTTTTAGGGTCAAACAACCTAACAATATATATATATATATATATATATATATATATATATATATATATATATATATATATATATATATATATATATATATATATATATATATATATATATATATATATGAATTTTAATAATTTGTATTCAATATTAGGGAATAATTCATCCTAGAAAGCAATTTTTAAGGAAATATGAATCATAAAAGAATTCATACAGAACTATAACGCTGTGTCGTGGATATTTACATGTATGATTTCATAAGCTCCGGTCAGTAATCTACAAAATTGATAAGTGGAAGAGAAATAACTAGAATACAACAAGGAAAAGATAAATGAGAAGTAATATGCAAAAATAAAGAAAAGGAATGAACATAAAACATTGTACTTATGAAGTGTGACCTCACGCGTATCTTTACAGTACTAGGTACAGTATAGGAAAAGAGTGTTCTAAACAGCAATAGGGAGCAAGTTGTGAACAGTCATCGTTCAGCGGATGACTTATAATAATAATAAAAACAACAACAACAACAACAACAATAATAATAGTAATAATAATAATAATACTGAAATTAATAATAATAATAATTAATAATAATCAATAATTAATAAGTAATAATTAATAATTAATGATTAATACTTTATAATAATAAAAATAATAATAATAATAATAATAATAATAATAATAATAATAATAATAATAATAAAAATAATAATAACATATTATCTAGTCAAAGTGGTCTAGCATGATGTAATGTACTACCTTAGAACTTTCTCGCTTTTATTGTAATTTTTGTATAAGCAAAGCTGAACTGAAAATCCCCTTCCCCGACCACACCATACTCTTCAGTGATGGCAGTGGATGCTTTCCTAGTCAGGCTCACCAGCCTTATATCCTACCAGAAGAAGTATAAAGATGTTCGTATACTTTTGAAAGTTACCCTTTCACGATGCAAGTTGTAGTTTTTCCACAACTTTCAGAGAGTTTGGTGCACCTATGTTGAAGTGAAGAGTGCTTCCAATGAAAATGCTCTTTTTATTCAGTTTTTTTGCAAGACTAAAATAATTTTATCAATAACAATGAAAGCAGAATAACCCTTAAATAAGTGTTGCTTTGTTAGCCTGAATAAGAATTTTCACATGCAAGATGTAAAACTGAATAATATGATAAAGTCAACCAAGCCCCACACTGGAAGAAAAAATTCATATCATTTCATGACAGATTCCATTTAGGAAGACAGATTTATAGATTTTTAACGAATTTGATTTATGAGAGCTCAATGATAATCAACCAGTTATGATTATCTTTCGGTGTGGTCTAGTGGATGTACTGCTTAAATGCCTCAGAAACATATATGCCTTCTTTAAAACACTAATAATCAGGGAATAAAAACTTTTCCCTCTCTTTGGGTTGAAAAAGAAACACCAACACCGTAAAACCTGAAAATTATGAAACCTGGTATATCATTTATAAAGTATAGATTGTATACGTTTTGAAATCTGCTCCACTGAAACATCAATTAAAATGGTCCAAATAATGAAGTAATATGTTGGATAGGTGATGAGATATTCTTATGATTGTACCATTTCTTTTGATGATTCGCGGAAACGATAGCATATAAAAGGATGCACGATAAATATTACTGTTTAATTTACATGCTCAATGAAAAAATAACTTTTGTAAGATATATTAAAAAAGAAAGAACTCCGAAAAGAGAGAAAAGTAAAGTTACTACTGTTCCCATTGTGAAAATCTGCAACATTTCCTTGAATGAAATATGTCAAATTTAAACTGAAATATGAAGGGGAGGTGTTTGTTTATGTTATTGTTTAAAAAAAAAATAGCATTATTAATAGAACTGGTCTTAGCTCTCATGGAAATGCATTAAGTCAAGTAACGACATTAAAACCTTCTCGAATGTCCGTTTCACTCCATGGACGAGAATTAATTGAGTTATATATCTTTTTATTCAGCAACACATTCATGATCCAGAGAATCATTACTTTTTTTTTTTTTTTTTCCAAAAGAATGTTGCTAAATCTGCAGAGCTATTATGATGAATTTTAATTTTTAGGAATTTGCCATTTGGAAATTATTCTCCGCTAATTTTTAGTAAGCCAAAAGGATTTAGAAAAAGAGGCATCGATCAAGCAATGTATTTTGATTACAGCTTCTTTTACCATTTTCCATGTTTCGTGATATTCATCTACCTTATGTTTGTTGAACGGAATTTTTTGTTAATTCTATTAAGACTGCACATGGATTCATCTTTCATTGAAAAATAATTCGTATAAATAACTGAAGATATTAGGATTACAGCTCTACGATCCCTTGAAATGTAATAATCCCAATTGTGTGGATGGAACCATAAAAATATTGAATATTCATATTTTATCAAATATTCCCTTTTTAAATATTCATGTAAATCACATGGCCTTTAAGGCTAACATCTTCATACTTCATGGATAAGACATAATGGGCCAGAATCGTGTGTCTTAATTACACTGGTTTACAAAGATATTGAGGCAAGCACAAAAATACACCTAATTTGGGGGTGCTGAATTCAAATTTGAAATCAGTTCTTACTCATCACCTCTAGTCTTTTTTAGATATGCATAGTGTGCATTTTGTGCATATGCGGTACATAAAGGCGTATATACATTCATGGTTAATTTAAATATTGTGAGACTTATGGCTTATTTTTTAGTTATTATGCACTAAATGTAAGTGATTGCATTACATTATATATATAATTATATGTCAAGACGGATTTTGGCAGTTAGGGCAGCAGGTCTCAATCCACACTAAGTAGTGCTCTGGCAGTCATTGGAAGAGGTTGTCTTGCAGATGGCGCAGGAGGTTGGTGTCCCTCAACTATCCTGTTACACATCTTTTGGGTAGCTATATATTAGTATTAAATTTTCCAATGCACATTTTATTGCTTTACATATGATTTAGTTTTACTTTGTTATATTTTCAGATTCTCCAATGGCTTCAAGCACGTCAAAACATGGAGGATGCTTCAACAAGGCCAATTCTTTTGCTACGTGTGTGGGGACTTCACAACAGTTGCACAGCGTCGAGCCATCACTTCCCTCCTCAGAACCGCCTACTTTCACTATTTTGACAGTAAATTTGGTGATCAAGACAAGTCTTGGGCTCCACACATCTGTTTTAAACCCTGCTACAATGGACTAACTGCATGGTTTAATGGCAAGACAGCGGCTTCCAACTTTGCAGTTCCAATGGTTTGGAGAGAGCCACGAAGACACGCAGAGGATTGTTATTTTGGTTTAACTAATATAACTGGTTTCAATGCATCCTTTAGGAAAAAGATCAAATATCCCAACCTTCCATCTGCTATGAGACCCGTTCCCCATGATTTTCCTGTACCCACACTCCAGTAAATAAGGATCTTCTTTCCTCATCAGATGAAGAAATGCCTTCAAGGGAGGATTCTGCCGAGTCAATATCTTTGGAAGATATTGAGTCTACATATTCAGGAACAAGTGGCAACGAGCCACACTGGATCACGCAAGAAGACCTGAATGATCTTGCTCGTGATTTGTATCTGTTCTGTCAAAACAGCAGTCAGAGCTCTTGGCTTCTCGGCTTAAACAGTGGAACCTAGTTAAGGATCACCAGTTTCAGGAATCGGAACAATGACCTTTCTTCCTTTTTAGACATGGAAAACAAGTTGTGCTACTGCACAAACATACCTGGCTTGTGCACGTCCCTTGGTTTGCCACATAATCCTTCAGACTGGCGTCTTTTTATAGACTCCTCCAAGCGAAGTCTCAAGGCTGTGCTTCTGCACAACGGGAATAAATATCCCAGCATTCCCATTGCACACACTGTCCTTCTAAAGGAGTCCTAGGACAATATGGAGCTTCTTTTAGAAGCTATTAAGGACAGCGAGTAACAATGGAGTCTGTGTGGGGACCTCAAGGTCATTGGTCTTCTTATGGGTATGCAAGCGGGCTTCACAAAGTACTGTTGTTTTCTCTGTCTCTGTGATAGTCGAGCTGTATCCCAGCATTACACACAGAAAGACTGGGGGTCTAGAAGCACTCTTGTTCCTGGCGAACACAGCGTCAAGGGGAATCCTCTGGTGGACATGAATAAGGTGCTTCTCTCTCCTCTTCACATCAAGCTTGGTTTGATGAAGAATTTCGTGAAGGCGTTGGACAAAAATGGTGCTGCTCTCCAACACTTGTCTACTGTGTTCCCAGGTGTTAGTGCTGCTAAGCTCAAGGAGGGCATCTTTGTCGGACCTCAGATCCGAGAAGTGTTGAGGGATACGGATTTTGAGGAGCTTCTTAACTTAAAGGAACTGAGAGTATGGGAAGCATTTAAGTCAGTCTGTAGTGGCTTCCTTGGTAACACACGCGTACCAGATTACCAAGCCTGTATTGAAAAGTTGCTAAAGTATTACGAGGATATGGGGTGCAGAATATCACTCAAGATTTCTTTTCTCCATTCCCATCTCAACTTCTTCCCGTCAAACCTTGGAACAGTGAGTGATGAGCATGGAGAAAGATTCCACCAAGACTTTACGAAGATGGAGAGCAAGTATCAAGGCAAATGGAACCCCGGCATGTTGGGAGACTTCTGCTGGATGCTCTTGCGTGACATCCCGGAGGTAAAATACACCAGATCTTCTAAGAAAAAACACTTTTGACTGTCTGTGGTACTATGAATTGTGTAATTGTGTCATCCAAGTATATTGATTCAATCAGAGTTCTTTATCTATCCTGTTTTATCTGTTATAAGCTGCTGCAACTCTTGAAATGTGCACATATATTCTCTGTTTATACTAAAATGGGACTATTTAAAAGCCAAAAAACTAGAGGTGATAGAGGAAAACTACTTATAAAATTGAATTCAGCACACCCCAATTAGCAAAAAAACACCTATCCCCATTCTTGCCTCAGACCAATTTTTTTTTTTCTTTTTTTTTGTAAACCAGTGTTATTGAACAAGTAGTGAAGCCCCTCCCAGCCCCCACAATATATAATCAAGTTGATTAATCGAGAAATTACAGTTAATGACGATTAATGAGGGTAATTAACTATAAGGAACAATCAGATTACAGTTGAAGTGCTCCCTATAAGTTATTTCTAGTTACGAGAGTATTTCTCCGAAGACTTGATTCTTTCAAGATGCTCACCCTATGAATATAAAAGACATTTCATCAAATTTTGCCAGCAACTCCTTAGGATAAAAAAAAATAAATAAATAAATAAATAGAACATATAACATGTCTCTAAGCTCCTCAAAGTTCAAGATGAAAAGGTAACCTGTGAACTTAGGGTTGAATCAGGCAGTATATTAGGTCGTCTCCGATCGATGTGGATCTTGAAAGATTGGTGTTTGGAGAAATTACTTTTTCTAAGAGACCTTTCATATCAACTTTCTCACTATATTTCTGATGCTGTCAATATGAGAGGAGGAACGTGATGCGCAAAGGGGAAATTAGAATATATTGCTAGTTGTTATGGTAATTACAGTACTTTCAATTACTCAGATATCATTGATTTATTAACGATAATGATGGTTACGTGAATAACTAAGACAATGATTTAGATGGGATAAATGCGATGCAAATAAAAAAAGAAAAAAAAAAGAATGAAGAAGTTGATGGTAATAGATATTAAGCGAAATGATAGCATAGTGCTGCTGCTGAATATGATGGTGATGATGATGATGATGATGATGATGATGGAGATGGGGCAACACTGTTGATAATTCTAATGCAGTATGATTGCAATGATGGTGACGAGCCAGGTATCGAGGTACTCCTGCTGGCTGGTTGTCAATCAACGTGTTTAATCTTGTGTTTCCAGTCACATATGAGGAAGATCTCTACTGCCAATGGATAAGAATATAAGGAAAACTATTCACTAATGATCTTTTTTTTTTTCACAAGAAATGTAAGATCTATTAATCAATTATCAATCTACGGAATTCTTTAATACCTCCTGTTACTCCAACAGGTACCAAAATACTAGTTTATATTATTTTCTAATGCTAATATTATATATAATGTTAAGCGAGTGATAAACAATTATGATACTTTATAATTGTAAAGATACGGGAATAGTGACTATTTTAATCTTAAGGAGCTAAAATATTCACCAGATGAAAAAAAAAGTGATGATTTGTTAGATTTAATCGCATATATACTTCCAATGAACTTTGCAAAGAACTCTATTATAAATGAATAAGTCAGTTTATATCTATTGATTTTTTCTATAAATAGTGAAAAAATAAGAAAAGTTCCTTGATATACTTGCTAGTATTCATGTAACAGTAATATACGTAATATACTCTACTATACGTCGAGCTTTTGTGTTATCATGATGTGAATGTGAGCAAGTTCTTATTGGAAACAAAAGGCAAACTAGACCTATCTCTCTCTCTCTCTCTCTCTCTCTCTCTCTCTCTCTCTCTCTCTCTCTCTCTACTTGGGCCATCTGCTGCTTTCTCACGTGTCAATGGATGAATATGAAGGTTAATTACTAGTCGCTAAATTTATTGCTTATCCAAAGAACTTCTCATGAGCTTACCTTCATGATCTATATAATTTCTGTGTGAAGTGTACAGAGAGAGAGAGAGAGAGAGAGAGAGAGAGAGAGAGAGAGAGAGAGAGAGAGAGAGAGAGAGAGAGAGAGAGGGAGGGAGAGAGAGAGAGAGAGTTTAACCTAAATGGAATATAAATTTTTAGATTAATTATCAGTCAACATCATCATATTCATCGGTGGATATATATATATATATATATATATATATATATATATATATATATATATATATATATATATATATATATATTTATCTATCTATCTATATATATATATATATATATATATATATATATATATATATATATATATATATATATATATATATATGTATATATATATATATATATATATATATATATATATATATATATATATATATATATATATATAAATATATATATATATATATATATATATATATATATATATATATATATATATAGATAGATAGATAAATATATATATATATATATATATATATATATATATAGATAAATATATATATATATATATATATATATATATATATATATATATATATATATATATATATATATATAGCCTATATATATATATATATATATATATATATATATATATATATATATATATATATATATATATATACATATATAT
>NC_090760.1:51224255-51235777 GCF_036898095.1 Palaemon carinicauda | reverse complement strand
AGATGGTCCCTTCGTAAGCTAAATAAACTTCTATTTTTCATACATTGTGGGTTATTTTATTTATATATATATATAAATATATATATATATATATATATATATATATATATATATATATGTGTGTGTGTGTGTGTGTGTGTGTATGCGTGTATGTGTGTATATGTATGTATGTATATATATATATATATATATATATATATATATATATATATATATATATATATATATATATATATATATATAAATATATATATATATATATATATATATATATATATATATATATATATATATATATATATATATATATATATATATATATATATATATATATATATTTATATATATATATATATATATATATATATATATATATATATATATATATATATATATATATATATATTATATATATAAATATATATATATATATATATATATATATATATATATATATATATATATATACTTATATATAAATATTGATATATATATATATATATATATATATATATATATATATATATATATATATATATATATATATATATATATATATATATATATATATATATATTCTAGTGTACACGTTTATTTATACAAAATGTGGATTTATTTGAATGTTTCTATGCTTACTTCTAAGGTTGAAGTTCGGGAGATGGTGAGAGATACTCATTATCAATCAGTCTTTTTCAAGCTATTATTCTAACTGCTGACAAAGGAATAAGAAACGACAAAAAAGTCAATGATCTATTCAAGTAAAATCCAGCATCGTAGAACATGGCCTTTTTTTGGAGTAATATGAGATGTATAATGGGATTTTAGCGAGATTTTTCATGCTCCCACCCAGTTTATTGATGCGTGTTATGAGTGTCATGGAAACCCTTTGTCAAGTATTGGTTTTCAGGTTTCTCTGTGAAAGTTGGCAAAAGAAAGATGTCTAGGATGCTTCTACAGAAAACCTTAGAACGCCTCACATAGAGAATATGTGTCATGCCCAGCTTCAGGTGTGTATCTGGAAGGAAGTCATGTAGACAGATCCTCTAAACCTCACCCCTACATAATTTGGCTGGCAAAAACAGGACCATTCGTGGTCTCTTTACATTGCTATAACTCATGCAATTGCCAGCAAAACTCCAATAGAAATTTTGAAGATAATGCGACGATTTGGTAGCGACAAGTCTGGTTTTGTGCAGAGTCTTCAGTGGTTTTATTGCATCTGTGAATTGTAATAAACATATGACGAGATAAGATATCAGTGATAACGAACACAGTTATAATAATGAAAATAATTCAGTGTTAACTGAAGAGTATTTTATATTTCCGTAGATTACTTATATGCGCTATTTTCGAAACCAAGGAGAATTTTAAAGAAAAATTATGTATTTGGTATAATTTATTGATAAGATTGAAAGAATAATGGACTCCAACAGCTTTATTTGGTTTCTTTGTTTAGATTGCATTGTACATTGATTTAGACTACTCGAATTTTTTTCAGATATTCCTTACTGAGAGCTCATTAACAACATGCGGGATCGATATCAACGATCATTTCGTAGATTCTTACTGATAAAAACAGTTATTTCTTGTCGACTATAAAAAGCCTGCTACATTTTTTTTTTCATGAATCCTATCAGGAATTACCTTTAACGTTAATAATTCATCAAAATTGTAACCATATGTACAATATCTTCATATAACAGCGTCCATAATGGTGATGATGTTGAATATTTCAAAACTTTCAATGATATCAACGTTGGCATCATTCAGATCTAAAATCAGGACCCTCTGAATAGGGAGAGTCAGTAAATAAAAAAGATTTTAAAAAATTTTAGGCAGATCATGTAACAAGCTTCAGAATACGGAAAATGCGAAAAGTGAGGATGAATTGTTCTAAGTGAGATTTTTTAGTTAACAACTGTTGTTTCAATATTGCAAACCAATAATAAATACAATATTATAAGGAGCAAATGTGTTTATTTGATAGTTACTAGAAATTTTAAATAACATTTGATTTATTGATATTTTTACTGAATCATCCAATAAAAATGAATAATTTTTTCTATAAAAAGAATGACAATCCTTATCCTGTGGGGCACTGATCAACAAACCATTTTATGCCCACGTGGGTTGAATACAAAATAATATTTACCATAATTTACTAACATTTGTTCCCTAGTGGATACAATTTGCAAACTATTTTCATTGCAAATATGATCAGCGGAAGCTGCTGTTACCTCGTAAATGAACATCATGTACTGCTATTTGCTTGTTTGTTTGTTCGTACATGCCAGAATGTTTGTTGTTTTCGATTTCGAAACCACTATCGCATTATAATCTCGGTATTTGGGATAGGGTGGAATTAAAAGTCAACGCTCTCTCTCTCTCTCTTTTTCTCTCTTTCTCCCTTTTTCTCTCTCTGTTTATATATATATATATATATATATATATATATATATATATATATATACATATATATGTATACATATATATATATATATATAATATATATATATATATATATATATATATATATATATATATATATATGCATATATATATATATATATATATATATATATATATATATATATATATATATATATATATATAAATATATATATATATATATATATATATATATATATATATATATACCTTTATGTATATGTATATATATTTATGTATATATATATATATATATATATATATATATATATATATATATATATATATATATATATATATATATATATATATGGATGGATGGAATGGATATGGATGGATGGATATATATATATATATATATATATATATATATATATATATATATATATATATATATATATATATATATATATATTTATATATATATATATATATATATATATATATATATATATATATATATATATATATATATATATATATATCCATCAATCCATCCATATCCATTCCATCCATCCATATATATATATATATATATATATATATATATATATATATATATATATATATATATATATATATATATATATATATATATATATATATATATATATATATATATATATATATATATATATGTATATATATATATATATATATATATATATATATATATATATATATATATATATATATATATATATATATATATATATAACGGATTTTGAGCGAAGCGAAAAATCTATTTTTGGGTGAGGTAGCCATGTTTTCCTGGTGGAAGTTCCTAAAAGGTAGCTTCTTAGGGTATATTTGACTACATTGATATTCCCAGAGAATTTTACCCTAAGGTATCCAGAATTCTAACTCCTAGAGCGAATATCCCTAAATAATCTCACAGGGATATCGCATAATATCAGAGGACGTATTCTTGACACGTCACATAGCTATCTTCACCCCGAACAGTATTAACGCTTCGAGAGGTTACAGTGACAAGAATCTGAAACGAGAATGAAAAGAGAGCTGCTCATAAGGCATATCTCCTATTCCGTTTCCAGTGTGTATCTGATGAAGGCGGTAGCGCCTTCTTTATTCCTTGCAGTGATATACGAGGTGCTACAGATACTGTATTAGAGGGAGGGGTCAATAAGCCCTTTTACAATAAGAGGAAGGGCGGGTCCATCAGGACGACATGGCTACCTCACCAAAAAAAGATTTTTTGCTACTCTCAAAATCCATTTTTTGGGCTCAGGCCATGTCGTCCTGATGGAAGTTTACCAGAGCATTACTGTATCTGTGGATTCTCAATCGGTGCCCTACTCTCAAGAAAGTATTTTCCTGGTCTGTCTAGACCTAGAGACCTATGATGTTACCGTCATACATCAGTTCATCTAAGCATGAACTATGTTAATGCTTCCTGCCCCCTACAGGGAAGAGTCGTACTAGACTCTGGAAAAAGTCTCGAGGAGTACATAATAACTATGGATGATGGAATGACAAGCTTGTATAGTGGTCTCGCCCTATACATTATAAAGCAAAGTTTGTATAAGAATCACCAATGTCAGTATTAATTCCCCAAAGTGACTACTCTTATTAACTATTGGATAACGAATGTATCCGCATAGGAACAAATTTTGCATCTCTGCCACTATCCCATTAGGGTACCACGTCAACCCTTCCTAAGGAAGGGTTAAAGTGAGTGGACTTTTGCTTGAATCAGGGAAAAATCTTGAAAGACATACCATGATAAAAATATCCATATTTTAATCTTAATGCTCAGTACATTTCTAATAATATGAGTGTGGGCGAATAAGACGCAGGGTTCACTATGAACTAGTTTATTAAAATTTAATAAACGTACATATCAGATCAACATTTATAAAATTTATAAAATGTGGATGATATGCGTTAAAGTATAAAGAAAAACGGTCAACAGAAAATCTTGTTTCGTCTACCAGGAAACAGATTTGCCACTTCAATTGAATTATTATTACTAATGATACACTCTGTATACTGTTTATTTACACAAGCGTAAGAAACGCTTGGCACAAGTGTCCGTATTATGCTATAGTTCACCAACGTCAATGGAACAGTTTTTAAGGACACTTTCGTGGCCTATCGCTCATTGTGTAGTAACATACAGTGACTACACACCCACCCTCTTAATTAATCGTCCCAAATTAATTACACTGTTCCTCGGAGATTCAAAACAGAAGGTTAAAGAATTCTACCTGCTGCTACCACAGACCTCTTGAGTTGCTCCACTTGCTTTGCATAGTGTATAAAGAACACCTTGGATGACTACCAGCCGGTGTACGAACAAGGATGTTCAAAGTCCATATGATTAAAAAAATTTTATGGAGGACGCAACTTTCCTCGGATCATGACTAGCGGGTGTACTGTCTGGATCCATTCTGCGAATAACACTGGTGATTTTTGCCCTTAGTTATAGATAACTTTGAACCCAGGGTTTCTCTTCTGAACAGCTGTCCTCCCATAAAGTCTGAAGTTCTATGAAGATAGACCTTTAGGCACTCCACTGGACATAGAGATGCATCTTCCTTCAGAGGGCAGATTCTCTAGGGACCCCACCTGTTGGTGGGTAGCTTGTTCCTGGTAAGAAACATTGGGTCTGGAAATAGATTCAGTTCTCCCTCCAAGAACTGGACGTGGCCTTCCTCTCTAGAGAGAGCCACTATTTCACTAACTCTGGCCCCCAAAGCAAGTACAAGCAAATATATGACTTTAAAGTCAAAACCTTCTAAGCGCATTCCTCATTGTTCATTATTTATACACAATGACGAATCTTATCTAATGACCATGCAAAGGGTCTTTGGAGGCGCTGAAGGGCTAAGCCTAGCATGGGCCTTTGTAGTTCATTAAGAACGTCGTTAGAAAGGTCGACTTGTAAGGCATATGGTATCTGTCTTGTCAAGGCAGGCTTGAACAATAGAATTGTGTTGGCTGCTAAACCTTGCTCATGAAGGTGAATGAAGAATGATATATAGGAATCTGTCGAGATTTCTTTTGGTTTCTTCGCCTTGACAAAGGATATCTGTTTCTTCCCTGAAGCCTTATAATGTCTTCTGGTTTCCTCCAAAAGTCTAAAGTGACTTTTAACAAAGAATCTTTTTCTCATTGCTAAGGAGAGAAAATCATGAGATGTAGGTTCCGTGTTTTCTGTGATGAAGCGAAGACAGTCGACTTCTGTACTCGCTGAGACAGGGATGGATCCGGTAGCAATACGAATTTTAGTCGTAGTTCCAATGCCAGAGGGAACCACTCGCTATTTGGCCACTTGTGGGCCACTATTGCTGCTTTCCCTTTGAAGGATCTCAGCTTATCGAAGGCCTTCAAAAGGAGGTTGTGCGGAGGGAACAAAAAAATACTGGACCATCTGTTCCAGTTTAGGGACATAGCGTCCACTGCCTCCGCTAGCGGATCCTCGTATGGGGACACATAACGATCTATTTTCTTGTTGTCTTTCGTCGCAAAGAGGTCTATCTGCAGCTGTGGGAATTGACCTGAGATGAAGGAGAACGATCCTGCGTCAAGGGACCATTCTGACTCCATAGGTGTAAACCTGGATAGAGCGTCCGCTGTCACATTGCAGAACCCTTGAATGTGAACTGCTGACAGGTGCCATTTCTTCTTTTCCGCCAAACGGAATATGGCCAACATCACTTGGTTGATTTGAGGTGACCTCGACCCTTGTCGATTCAGGCATCTCACTATCACCTCGCTGTCTAGAACCAGTCTTATGTGGGTCGAGTAGCGAGGAGATACTTTCTTTAGTGTTAGAAGTACTGCCATGGCTTCTAGAAAGTTGATGTGAAATGACTTGAAAAGATTGGACCAAGATCCTTGGACTCTCATCTGATGAGAGTGACCTCCCCAGCCTTCCTTTGAAGCGTCTGAGTGGATAGTTACTGACGGGTGAGGAGGTTGAAGAAGTATTGATTTCTTCAATTGCTTAGCATTGGACCACGGCTTGAGAAGCGTTCGCAGCCGAGTCGGTAGTGGTCTTATTAGATCTCTTCGCGCGTTTGATGCATATTTTCTCCAGACTCCTGTTGCATACTTTAGCTGTGCTCTTAGCACTGGATCTGTTATCGAAGCAAACTGTCGAGAGCCCAGCACTCTCTCCTGTTCGCGTTTTGATATCCGTTTGGATTTCAATAGTCTCTTGATAGATCCTGCTATTTCTTTCCTCTTCTTACCAGGAATGGAAAGTTTAAGGTGACTCCAAATTCCAGTGGATTCCCAACCACTGAAATTTTTGAGCTGGAGAAAGTCGAGACTTTTTGATTTTGATATTGAATCCCAGATGTTCCAGGAACTGGATCACTATCTTAGAAGCTTGCATGCATTCTGTCCTGGATGCTGCCCACACCAGCCAGTCGTCCAAGTAGGCTACTACTTGGACCCGCTTTAGGCGTAATTGATGGACGGCTGCGTTCGCGAGCTTCGTGAAAATCCTTGGGGCTATGTTTAGCACGAAAGGGATCGCTCTGAAGGCGTAAAGTTTTCTATGTAACTTGAAGCCTAGGTAGGAGGAGAGGTGACGATTAATTGGAATGTGCCAATAAGCGTCAGACAAGTCTATAGAGACAGTATATGCCCTTTTGGGCAGCAGGATCCTTATGTGTTGAAGTGTGAGCATTCTGAACTTGTAGTTCACTATGAACTTGTTGAGTGGCGACAAGTCTAGAATGACTCTGAGTTTTCCTGAGTCCTTCTTTGGAACACAAAACAGCCTTCCCTGGAATTTGATGGACTTAATTTTCCGGATTAATCTTTTGTCTAAGAGCTCCTGGACATATTCTTCCATAATGGGGGTTGAGTGTTGGGAGAATTGAGGAAATTGAGGTGGAGGACTGCTCCAGCTCCAACCTAGTCCATTCTTTATTAGGCTGTGGGCCCAGGGATTGAAGGTCCAGTGATCCCTAAATAGCTGTAGTCTCCCTCCTAATGGAAGTATCTCACTTCCGATGTTGTGGACCTGAGGCCTTGCCTCCTTGACCGCTTCCTCCCCTGGATCCCCTTCCTCTTGAAGGGCGCCTAGAAGAACCTCTGGCTGTTCCTCTAGCTTTCGAACGAAAGGAGAAGTCTGCCTTTCGAAGACTGGGTTAAAAACTGGCAACTGTGTCACCACTTGTTGAGGTACCATCTGGTACGTGGTTGGAGGTTGTGCCACTATCTGAGGCACCGCGGTCACAGGAAGTTGTTGTTGTTGTTGCTGTCGGTAGGGTTTAGCCAGCCGAGAGGATGGCCTAGGCCTTTTTGTCTTCTTCTTGGGTTGGGGACCCTCATCGGGAGAAGACTTTCTCTTAAGATCTAAGCCCCACTTTTTGAGAAGGTTCCTATTCTCTGTGGAGGCCTTGTCTACTACCTCTTTAACCCCTTCATTGGGAAAGAGATCTTTACCCCAGATACGAGAGGAGGTCAGTTTCCTCGGTTCGTGCCTCACCGCAGCCGAGGCGAACACAAACTCTCTACAGGCTCTTCTAGCTTTAATAAAGTTATAGAGATCCTTCATCACTGTGGCCAGATGGGTTTCGGCTACTACCACGAACCGGTCCTGGTTCTTGGGGTCACTTGCCATCGTTTCTAATGTCGTTTGCAATGACATCGATGCCGCAAGTCTTTCTTTCGTCTCTTGCTCTCTACGCAAGAGAACCTCCAACAGTTTTGGAAGTTCCTCACCAAACTGACGTTCAGCGATATCAGCTTCCAGCTTCCCGACTGAGAAGGTAAGATGTACGTCCTTCCAGTCTTCTTGGTCAAAGGGCAAGGTCAGAGATAACGGCTTGCACTCCTCCAAGGAGGGACATGGTTTCCCTGCCCCCACCGCCTTTAAGGCTGCCTTATATCCCTTTTCCATGACGGGAAAGGCTCTGGTAGAAGAGGCCACAAAGGAGTGAAGCTTCTTACTCAAGGCTGGCACCTTTGAGTTAGTGAAGCTCCTCTCTTTCATCGAGCTCGCTAGTAACGCCTGAGCTTTACCATGGTAAAAAACTATGACCTCCTTCGGCTCCGGCTCCTACTTTGAGGCTGGCTCCTTCCTAAGACGGACATAGCAGTCCGGATAAGAATCTTTGTTGGGCAAAAATTCCACCTCTTCAAGGGGAATTGCTCCCAACTTTTCTGAAATCACGATCTTCCCGGTTGTCATTGGCATGTGTTCGGCATACCTCCAAGGATTGGTGTCCGAGCACAAAGGAAGATCCTTCACGTTGAGCCGCTTCTGGGGCCCACATGATGCTGCAAGTCTGTATATCTCCAGTTTCATTCTTCCTTTGAATTTGATGCATCATCTCAACAATGGAAGAAAGAGTTCTTCCCAGTTCATCTGGGATAGCAGACGATGTAGTGGAAACAGGTTCTGGGTCCGGAACCGATGTAACCGATACCTCGTCGATCTCTTCCTCTTCTACTTGAGGAGCCTGGGACAGCTCCTCCTCCTGACTTTCTCCTAGAAGGTCCTTCTTAGTAGAATCCGACACCTCCGACATCTTATCGTCCAATCGGATGTCTTGAAGGGCGGCCGAGATTTCAGAATCTACCGGATTCTCGGCAGATGGTATCTCCACCTGAGGCTGAGGGATGATTGCATCAGCCAACGCTTTAGGGAAAAGGTAGGCCCTCATCTTCTCATTTGGAAGGTAGGGGCCTGAGGTGTTTTTCTGAAAACCCCTCACCCCAGTTCGTAACTTTTCCCTGGCAGCATCCCTTGATTTCGTCGACTTGGGGTCATCAAAAGCCTTGGTAATCAGGATAGAGCATACAGTACAAACCTGAGGGTCCCAATACCGGAGATCACCTCTGGAGGCTGCGCATGCTGCGTGCCTCCTGCAAAGCTGATATCCACAGAAGTTCTTACTGCGGACATTACAAAACACACTCCCACACTTCGGATGGTCCTCCTGTAAAGAGAAGAAAAATCCATGAGTATCAAGTGAAGGCTCTTCACTTATATTAAAACATGTAGCTTATATAGAAAAGATATAAAAGAAAGAAGGAAAGACACATACTTGTATTTTCTCTCCAGTCAATTGCTGTAACCTTCCAAGATATTAAAACTAAGGTTAATTCTATTCTAGAATACCTTATGTAATTTCCTAAACGGAAATTTAAGGTGTAGTTCACACCTTGAAATAAAGTTTTAATATAAGGGATAAAATGAATACAGAAAGAACTCACTTTCTATATATTGTACGGTCTCAACAAAAGGCTGTACAAGATAACATTAAGTATGTTGAAGAATTTTATTGTTATCACAAACTCTGTACTGCAGTTTTACTAATGCAGTATGTACTACACTACCAATATAGTAACTACTGTACATCGCATGTTGTTGTGCTGTCCGGCATTACACCTGTATAGTTCAAAGATATACTACCTTTAACTAATATGTGGCAGGCCACTGGTTCCCAAATGTGTGCCGGCCGGCAATCATTGCCGGCCGACAGCTGTATTTCCACTGTTGTCAGGCAAAGGTAGCAATACCCATGCCCGCCAGCAGTGGCTTAGAACAAGAGAACCTCCCCCTGCACGGTTGTCGGCTGTTAAGCCGGCAGCCGGGCTAGGGGTACAACACAATAGTCAGAAAAACAGTATGGATGTAAGGTTATAAGGCGGTATTGCCATACGACCTTCTATCCAGAAAGAGTGAACTTATGGAAGGGGAGAATGTAGCATTTAGGCTTCCAAGGGATCCATAGCGTGCCGGGCTCTACCGGCGGACATGGAAGGGAGACCAAGGGAGGTCTGGAGTTCACTCTGCATAAAACAAGGGGTGTCTGCCGGCCAACACGTAATTGCCGGCCGGCAGAGAGCTGAGCCGGTCCTCCATCTTGACCTATACTAGGTCCAGAAGTAGGACTGCGGCCAAAAGAAAGAAAGAGAGGGTGGGAAGGGATAAGGATCCTGTAAACTTCGTTCTAGCAAGAGACACACTCAGCAGTTAGGGAAGCTCATCCTAACCTAGAGTTGTCTATTAGGGAGGAAGACTGGCAATACTTGCTATCCTCCTCCCAACCAGAACAAAGTTAGGTGAAGTTATTTCGCCGGGCAACAGAGAAAACCCATTCTCCAGCCCGAGAAAAACAACACAGGACAGTCTGCTAGACCACTAGAGGAAGGAGTCATCTCGTACAGAATCCTTCAGACGTGGACTAGGGAAGTAAAGCTTCCTGTATCCGCCCCTAACCTAGCAAAGGAAACTCATTCTCTATGCCAGGAAGAAGCAGACCACAGACTAGAAATCTGATGTTTTGCTCTAACCCAAAAAAACAGTCACTCTGGATATCAGGTCAGGACAGACATATCCTAGTATAGTTATACCTGAATTATTATACAGATAGAACCGCTAGGATTAAGCCTAAGGCTTACTCAGAGGGGAATTGAACTTAGCCTCCGGAGGAGAAAAAAAACAATCGGGGATGTGCAAAAGTATACTACTGTACCTAGGTTACTAGTCTAGGTGCGATGAGAATCGATTACCTAACTCACCGAAACTCTCACGTATACAATCTAGGAAAGAACATTCAACAATATCTTACATGTATAGAATATTTGCCTATAGCTTCAATAATATAACACTCGGAAAAACTTATATCATGCATGAAAGTACTAGGGCCAGGCGCCTAGGCTACTAAGCCTCGCGAAGGGCAAGATCGGTTACCTAAATCACCGAACAAAAAACCAACGGCATCATATAAGCATTCCTAGAGGAGCTAAATAGCTAGATTATTAAAGCATAACAAACCGGGAAAGTCGCTCTAGCTAACTAAATGACCCATATATAGCGAGCGATAGCATCCAGGAGGCCTCCGGTAGGCAACAGCTCTTGTTTACGTTAATATCACTTTTGATTTAATTCAAAACGACAAGAGCCTACATTTATACACAGCAAAGATAATACTCAACTTTCCAGAGGCAGAAGATGCCGGAGAAGTCATCAAAATGTTGATTTTAATCCACAATAATGAGAGAACACAAGGGAAAACACCGAGAAGTAGAGCTAAACGAAAAGGAATAAAGAGGGCGCTACCCCCTTCATCAGATACACACTG
>NC_090760.1:51211755-51216755 GCF_036898095.1 Palaemon carinicauda | reverse complement strand
ATACCTTGTAAAAATGATAATGATTGGAAAATTAATGATAATCAGATAGCCGTCAATAGATAGCAATGGAATATGGCTAGCTATTGGTTCCCTACATGAAATATAGAATGAAATGAGACCAGTTATTTAACTGGCAGAAATTTTCAGAGCCGATAAATGTTCTCCACGTTATCACAATACATCTTTGAAGCCTTCGTTGAACGTCACCTAGAAGATATGTAATATTTTGTTGATCTCCTAGACATTGTTGGAATATGGGTTATTACAACCTTTCTAATTCCGTACACAAGGCATCAGTTGGGTAAGTATAGTCACGAATTTAAATCCTCTTTTGAAGCTGAACTCAGTTATTTTATGTATTCACTTCTTGGTTGATGTGGTACATTGACGTTTAATTAACTTAGACTCATACTCATCGATACCTGTTCAACCAGCCCCTTTCGAACTCCCATGCCACATCAACACGCCCACGGATACCTATGGCCACTTCCTCACTTCGTACCCAGAAGTCTTCAGACCACGGCTTTGTCAAACACCATTGGTTCCAATCAAGCAAGATATTTATCCCCATATCAAGACAACGAAGGCTCCAGTTTTTGGACCTGGATCATTTAGAAGCTGCTAAACAAATGTTCGCCAAACTGGAAAAAGTATGGCCTTGTTAAAAGGCCTAAAGCACATGGTCGTCACCCTTACATATCATCCGGAAGATGGATGTTTCCCTGCACCCTTGTGTGATTATAGGCTTCTGAACATACAGAAAGAACCGGATCACTGCCCTCTCCCCAACACCAATGACATTCCACCTACTTGCTCAAATCAAGTGTATTCTTTACTCTCAACCTCCTGGAGGGCTAGTATCAGGTGCCCATGAACCCAAATACCGACATCACCAACCCCTCCAGCACATACACATTCAATTACTGCCCCTCTGCATATGCTATGTGGATGACCTATTTGTGTTCACTTTCTCTAAAGAGGAAAACCTATATCACCTAAACATCCATCGATCTCTACCGTCAATAAGAAACTGGCCTTGTAGTCCGTTATGATAAGTGGTCCTTTGATGCCAATAAAGTGTCATTCTTAAAGCATCCCTGAGAAGATATCAGCTGATCAAAATTTCCCCCCTCGACTGTCAAAGCATTGCAAAAATTCTTGGACATAATTAACTATGATGACCCGTTCTTTTCAACTATCACCTCAACCCTTGCTGCCTCTACTCTTCCCTCAAGGGCAAGGCAAAACACCAAAAATGGATTCCCGTACAATGATCAGAATTCTGCAATGGGAACAATGCCCTATCAACTGCCTCTGCTCTCACTTTTCCCATGCCTTTTCCTCCTCTTTTTTTCTCCACCGATGCCAATGACATCCCTGTTGGTGAGGTACTTGGGTAGGTGATCAATCAATGTTCATTTCGTACAGCATTACTGAGGATTCTAGGGATTAGGTCCGTGCTGTTTACTTCATGCCAAAGATAATAAGTACATTGACACACGGATTCAGGAGTGAGTACCTTTCTTCAACCCGAGCGTAGTTTTTGCCCATATTCACGTCTACGTAGTAGCCCTGCTACCCAAATCATAAGGACACACCATTACCTGTTCACCATTATTGACTACTCCAATCGTTTACATGAAGCAATCCCCGTGCAAACTGCACCTTCCCACCTCATATAAATCCACCTCAATCTCAGGTGGATAGTCAGATTTGGTATCCCTGAGCATATTGCTTCTGACAGGGGAGGCACTTTTACATCTTTATTGTGAAAATCATTGGTAAACATCATGGGAATCACCGTAGATCAAACAACCTCTGACAACCCTTTAACCAATGCAATGATTAAATGCTTTCATCTCACTCTCAAAGCACCTTTGATATGCCACAGCATTAACTCCGTGTTTACTCAGCTTTCGTCTATCTTCCTGGCATTAAGGACCACTCCTAAGGACGCCGTGGATGTTTTTGCAGCTGAAAAGGTATATGTCAACCAGGGCTGTGGAGTCGGTACCAAAACCTTTTGACTCCTATTCCGACTCGTCTCTTTTTGGTACCTACGACTCTGACTTCAACTCCGACTTCTTTATACATTATTTACTTCCCAAAATCAATTATACCCTGTTAATTGCTAGAAAACAATTGTTTTTTTTTTTTTTCACTAAATGTTAGTATACTATCGACATGTGTGTGGCTAAGTAACTGGCTTTTTTTAATTAATGTCCATTGTACAGTCCTGGTGAAATGAAAACTGATGACGATACAGATTTATGAAAAATAAACCCGTACTCTTATCAAACTAACGTTGTATTATTAAGAAAGCCAGCCCCACCTTGGTAAACCTTTTCAATATTCAATATTAAATGAAAATTGAAACTTGAAATTAATATTTATTAGTGGTATGAAGTCACTAAATAACTAAATAAATAAAATCCCACATATGAAAGAATGAAAATATTACTAAACTCCTATTGAATTTGATAAGATTTAAACATTTGTTATTAAGAACAAAATTGCCTTAGTCAGGTGTTCCTTTACTGAAGCCTTTAGATGTGATCTGATTATTTTCAGTGCAGAAAAGTCTTTCAACACTGACTTGGGTGGATGGCATTGCTGTCAGTGATCTAGCTACATCACGGATGATCTTTGGATAAGCTTGGATGGCGTCTTCTACTGTCACTTTCATAGATAGGTAAAACTTTTCTAATTCATTCTAGCATCAGAAAAATCTTGTTTTAATTTCATCATCTTGGTGTGTGTTGCATCTTCGCTTCGACGATACTTAACATGTGTCTGTTCTATTGGGTCACAGTAGGAATCAAAGTCTACTTTTGCACCATCAGTGCTTTTAGTTTCTTTGTCTGGCGGTTGAGGCGCCTCTGGTTCGTTAATTCCATATCAAAGCTGGTAGCTTTGACATGAATGTTGCTAGTTCATAGAATGCCTCTTTTCCTTTAGAATGTTGTTTCTTACATGCCATATCACGTATCACTCACGCATTCTTGTATTCCGCCATACCCACAAAATTTACAATTTTACACATGTACCATCAACTTATGATAATATACTATATAATTTGCCATATAAAACAAAAAAATATACGATAAATGAGCAAATCGCCAGTCCAAGTCAGCTGATTTCCCCCCCCCCCCCTCTCTCTCTCTCTCTCTCTCTCTCTCTCTCTCTCCTCTCCTCTCTCTCTCTCTCTCTCTCTCCTCTCTCTCCTCTCTCTCTCTCTCTTTCTCTCTCTCTCTCTCGTTTATATTGACAAGCGGCTTCTTTCAATAGTACGGTGCTTCCCTCGGTCCATCTTTATAAGTTCATCATATTAAGACATAATTACCATTGAATGCATGAGTGTTAGAATGTAATGAACATTTTGATTGAATTGATAAAATACCTTCTGATGGAAAGATGCGTGTTTGCTAACATAAATACGCTCGCTTATAATTTATTACTCTACACAGTATATCCTTTATTTCCCATTCCAGGATTCATACAATGATTTGAGAAACCAAATTACAACAGACTAACTTTTATACTTCATTTTTTTACATCTCCCACTTCAATGGGTTAGAAAATCAAGAGTATTGATAAAAGTATCGGAAGTAACTTTATAAAAGATTGCGTACAATCATACAGCCCCCCCCCCCCCCCAAAAAAAAAAAAAAAAAAAAAAAAAAAAAAAAAAAAAAAAAAAAAAAAAAACACTTGTTTTGCTTGCATATAGATCACCGTACGGCAGTAAACAAAGTAGCATGCGACTGACATTTCGACATTATACTCCAGTTCACTATGGGGAAAAGATCAAGAAAATATACTGCCAAATATAAACTAACAACTGGAAACGGAAGGCGAAAAAAACATGCAATATTCATAGCCACTTTTCTGTGTGGAATCGGGAACACAAAGATAAATTTAGTGGAACCTATGAATTTGCAAATCACATAAATGTAAAAGCCAGATTTTGAAGATAAAGTTACAGTGTCTAAAAGCAGAGAATATAATTTTGGTAAACCCGATGTAGTTAATAATTTCGTAAGATTTATAATCAAGCACCAGAGAGCTACATAACATATATATTTATAAAATTATTGTGCATCGGCAACTTGAATGAAACTCCGGTTAACTTCTATATGCGATTCAATTCAAAAGTAAACAAAATATGAGAGAAGTATTTCAAATAAAACTATTGATATTAGTTTGCTAATTGGAAGATGATAGATCAAGTAATAATTGTTACTTTTAATAAATAAGAAATATTCTTTGGTAGATTACCTTAATCAGCTGATATGGAAACACAAACAGTGGAAAAGATTATACAACCGTAAACAATGGGGAAGATTATAATTCGCTATGATTTTATTTGAAAATACGACACTAAAATGTGGATATTATATGCATCATTATTGAATACATTTAAGTATAACATCAGATTGATCAAATCTGGTTTATTTCAAATATAGCTGTATGTTTTTACTAGCGTAAATGGGTATACAGTTTGAACACCGACATAGCCTAGCCCAAGAATTCATATATGCTAGTATTATATCTCGGGTATGATGCGATCCTATAGAATTTAGCTTCAAAATTAGTCTTTAAAAACTTATGTTATAAAGCAATTCAGATCCAGTTGGAGTCAGGACAATTTTAACGACTCCGACTCCGACTCCACAGCCCTGATTTTGTCAACCCGTTAGTGGTCCTCCTCCGATATTCTAAGCCGCTAGCGAGATAGCCCATACCGAAAGATTTAAATACAAGTACAATGTCTTTCTACAAATCGACACCTGCAAGCCAGCACTGACACCCCTTATAGAACCCTTTTCCTCGTTATCCACCACAAGCCGAATGCTTACTTGCTCAACATATATTGCAAAGAAGATTGGCTCTTCTATGATAACCTACAACCTGTGTATCTTTTGCAAGTTGACCCCCATACAGTTTGCCTCTAGGTCATTGTGCTCTATTTCATGGCGGTGCCATATAAATCACGTATA
>NC_090760.1:51186755-51206755 GCF_036898095.1 Palaemon carinicauda | reverse complement strand
ATTATTTTATTGAACTTTTCATGACACCAGAAATACACTATATTTTAAAAATGAAGTTATATGAATTAAATAATAATAATAATAATAATAATAATAATAATAATAATAATAATAATAATAATAATAATAATAATAATAATAATAATAATAATAACAGTTTTATGATGCTTTCTATACATGTGAAAAACTCAAATGCCGATCGAGGAGATTTTCAGATATGACTAAATGTATTATAGATGGAAAAGAAAATTATATATGTTACTAGAATTCAACTTATCATAAAATGAATTATAAAGAGAGAAAACGACTTTTACAGCAGCATTCTCTCTCTAGGTGAAGCTCAAAGAAGATAAGGTGATGAAGTGACCAGATAAGATGATGGAAGAAGTGGCCTCAAATTTTAGATGAAATATGAAGTAAATAAGAAAAAAAGGCAATAATTTGATCGTTCGGCAAAAAGAAAAAGAAAAGAGAATAGATAGAAGAAATAACAAACAAGAAACGATTAGAATGTGATGATATAAATAAGACTGAAGATACAAGAGTTTGGTGGAAAATAGAGTAGAGTTATTTAAGCGACAGTGTGAGAATTTCGTGAAAAGAAGTAAAAGAGTAGAAATTCTACTCAATATTGGAATATTTAAAATAGAACATTGCAACGTTAGAAATAAAAGATGGCTTAGAATTAAAACAAAGAATTGAATGTCAGGTAAAAGCACAAAGACAGGTTAACAAAAAACAATGGGGAGACCAGAGAGAAAAGACACAATTAAAGCTATTTGTATAGTCAGACTAAAAGAAGGAGACTAGATAGAAATATAGTCTGTGACCAATTGAAAATAGGTATAAATCCTTAAATAAATTTATGCAAACAAATTTGAACAAGAATTGGAAGGAAAAGAGGATAAATATCGGCTAGATAATAAATGAATATCATTCAAAAACTAAAAAGAATATTCTTAAATAAAGGAAGATTATAAAATGAGAAATATACATGAAAATACGCCACGATGAAAAAAGGATTAAAAAAAAAAAAAGATTATAAAAGGTAAAATATAATACAAATAAAACAAGAATAGTGATTATTAATCTCCAGGGAAAAAAATAAGTAAATTGGAAGAAATTAAAAATAACTGTCAAAAATAGGACAAGACAATGGAATTGCAGGAGAAAATTGAAGACGAAGATATTCTCAAGTGTTCGCGCCTCGACTCTCAAGATGATGTTGTCTCTCAAAAGAGAGAGAGAGAGAGAGAGAGAGAGAGAGAGAGAGAGAGAGAGAGAGAGAGAGAGAGAGAGAGAGAGAGAGAGAGAGAGAGAGAGAGTCATCTTCGTTTCTGTTGCTGAAACTACGGCTTTGATTCATTATGTGACATTCTATTCGACTTCCGAGTTGCAAGGTTTGAAGTGCATTCCCTTTTTCTTCACTGACATGTAGACAAAGTTATACAATGAAATAAGGACCAATCATTTTACTCTGTATGGGAAGGGAACATCTGAATTCATTATCTTCAATATCATTGGTGGCCAATGACTTTTAGTGTGACGTTGGGGTTATTTACTTCGTCGAGTAAATAAAGAAGGCGAAGTGAGGGAAGGGCAATAAAAATTAAAATAACTGCTGGGAGGATCGTTCAGATGGTTTCAAAGGTTTGGTGTTCCAATAGGAATCGATTTGTGAGCGAATTAAGAAACAAAGATGAGAGTATGAATCTTACTAAAGTGGTGATTAAGATTAAAACTAGTATAGCGTGGTCGTGGAAGAAAATTAGTTGTTCTATTAGGGGCGAGGCGGCGTCTTGGAAGTTTAGAGCAGTTCAGGTTGCCATAAGTTCTAAAAGAAATATAAATTTCCTACTTGGAGCTTAAATCCTATGCAATGATCTGCCATTTTAGTCAGGGTCCAAAACTAAAAATTCCATTGGGGTGGTAGTTTTTCTGCCAAAATTATGAAATTTTCTATCTTGGGAGATTTTGACATGACAAATCCATTGCAACATGGTGCCAAAGCGAAAAATGAACAGAAATGGCTCAAAATGGCGTCCATTTAAAGATGGCCGCCATTTCGTACCATTTCTGCGAAGATAACAATATTTTGTCCATTTCATTGAACAAAATTATCTGTTTTTACTGTTTGGGACTAAACGAGTCTATTTCAAGTAATTTTATTGATTTTATGAATTTGTGTAGTCTTAAATTCAAGATGGCCACTAAAATGTATACGTTAACATTGCCCTTTATTTTTTGAATTTCTACATTTTTTGTTTAAATATTCACAAAATCAAACTGATTATTCATTTTACAGGACAACGTTTATGATGTTTTCATATAAATTATATTAGTATAGATAGTTTGGGGTAATAATATGTTCTCATTTCAGCAATAGGTTGTGAAATAACTGCATCGTAGAAGTATAATAACTAGGGATATGGCGTCATCGGCCAAGCGCCCAGCACGGTTTGATTATGAGCAGAAGTGCTTTGTTTGTCAAAATGATAAGAAGGACCCAAAGACAAAGTTTAGGAAAAATAAGCCTGTTTCTGATGTTACAAATATTCAAGACATAAAATCACAATGTGAACTCTGGAAAAACAAGGTAGAGAGGCCAGCCTGCATAACAGCGGCGTTGGCTATACTAGATGATATCTTTCAGGAAACTGATCATCCCAAGCTAGTATGGCACCGTGAATGTAGGCCTAATTTCATGAGCAAACTTAAACTCGACCGTTTTTCTGATAATGCAGACGCTACTGATATGGACATGGGTGGTTTGGATAATTCTGGAAGAGTATTCCTTAGAAGTCAGGCCAAAACTTACATAAAGGGCACTCACTGTGTGTTATGTTGTTCTGGGGTAGAAAGTGGTGAGCTGTCATGTGCCAGAACATTCAGTATGCACGAAAAGTTACAAAACATTGCTATGGGTGATTTTGAACTTATGGCAAGATTGGAATCTGCTCGGGATGCTATAGCTGGTGATGTCCTTTATCACTCACTATGTTTACGTAATCGAGCTCGTGTAACAGTATGCAGTGAGGAAAGTAGCATAAGCCAAGCTTCTCATAACGCTATATTCAATCAACTGAAACTGGAAATTCAATGGCGCACGTGTCGGGGTCAAGCAGTTTTAGTATCTGAATGCTGGAGTCGATTTCAAGACCTATGTAATGAACAGTCTTTGGTGGTACCTTATTATTATGAATCAAGACGTGCATTCTTTAAGTACAAACTTACAAAACTCTTGCCTGATATAACTATTATTCCTCGCCAAGGTACAGAACTTGAAGATGATCTCCTTATCTCTTCTTCGTTATCCCAGGTAGATGTCTGTGAAATTTTGAACACTGGTTCTATTGATGAACATGCTTTGAAACTACCTGCATATAATGAAAATGAAATGGTCCAGATGGTTCATGTTGCACTATATTTAAGGAATTTGATACTACAGCATACTCCAAATAAGAAAGCCGAACTTACAGAGGAGAATGCATATGCATCAGTACCTGAAGGTCTGTATGTATTCATGGCCATAATGTATGGTGGCTCAGAAATACTGGATGTAGATGATGGAGATGATACCCGAGAAGTTGAGCAGAAAAATGCTGACAAGCTAAGAAAAGGGATTTTATATATTTGTCAGGACTTGACTTACGGAGTCAGTAATGGCAAAATCATTCCCCCAAAACAGTATTCACTCGGTCTAGCAGCTCACCAGATCTCAGGGAGGAATAAACGACTTGTCAATCTCCTCCACAATGCAGGACAGACTATTTCATACAAACAGTGTCTGCAAGCTGACACAGCATTATCCGAGATATCTCTCAAGAATATAGATCCGGAGACTGGTGCAGTTCCTCCGCTCAATTTGGTACTAGGGCGACCCATACAATTTGGTACGGACAATATTGACTGTCTAAAAGAATCTGCAATTGCAGGACACAATGCTGGTTATCATGGCACTCAGCAGGTCAGTTTCCAACCAGGCCCAACTCATGAACAATCTATCTCCGACATAGCTTTTTCTAAATACACAATTGATGTACCTGATGTGGTGCATAAGGTGATTGAGCTTAACAAAACTGTTGTAAAGGAACCACCCTTCCATCTATCAGAAAGCGACGTTAACAGTCTATTTGATATGGAAACCATGAACAGCGGGAATAGATCATTCAGAGAAGCCAAAGCCAAAGACTTAGTATTTAATGTGGTTAGATCAGCAATAGACATACACAAGAAAAAAACCTCAAACTGGACAGAGTTCAACAAGGAACTACATAAGAGTGACAAGCGCCCTGCTACCATTGTTGGACTGATGCCACTTCTTAATGCCAAGGCAGACGACCATGATACCATTAACACATGTATAGAGCGAGCTAAGGTCATTGCAGATAAAGTTGGTGATGACCATGTGTGGTTTGTTGCAGATCAGGCTATTTATGCCCCAGCACAGGAGACCATATGGACTCGAGGAGACAGTAATGTGCATTTCCGTTTAGGAGGACTCCACTCTTCTAATATATACATGGGAACGATAGGGGATCATATTGCTGATTCAGAACTTCCACAGTTGTGGGTCGAGGCAGGCATTCTAACTGAAGGGGATGTAGATAAGATACTTCATGGCCGTGATTACAAAGCCGGTCTGAGAACGCATAAGATAACATGGCAGGCTGCTTGGAGAATATTGATGCCTCAATTCTTAGAGTTTTTAAATAAGTCTCATCTTGATATCTATGATGACATAAACACCACATCAAAAGATGAAGATCCAGTACAACCGCTCCTCACACGTATCAACACATCAGAGTTCTTTGATGTCCTAGAAGAATTTCTGGCTATGAAGAAGCAGGACAAGAACTTTTGCTTCTTCTGGACCTACATGGATATGGTACAAGTTCTGCTTGCCTTCACACGTGCTCAGCGATTGGACGACTTTAAGCTACATCTCAACTCCTTCACGAGAATGGTTGCATCCTTTATGCGGTAAGATGATCTGATTTAGTTTATACTGAAATGAATAACATTTAACAAGCCTTTATTAGTTAAGATGTTTCACAGTTCGGCTTGTTGAACTAACTATTATCATGTTATGTTTTATTCAGCAATGGATTTATTGATTAGTGACTTACCTTGTTCATTATTTACTAAAGACCCACGATATACATACATACATACATACATATATATATATATATATATATATATATATATATATATATATATATATATATATATATATATATATATATATATATATATATATATATATATATATATATATATATATATATATATATATATATATATATCCTTTCAATATGTGTTATTTTTCTTGCAGCTACGATCACCAAAAATATGCTAAATGGGGTAGCATATACATTGCAGAGATGAAGTGTTTGCCTTCTGCTGTTCTTACTCGTTTTGAGACTGATGGGTACGGGGTTCAGTGGAGGGATGAGGCATCTTTCACATCTGTGGACGTAGATCATGCAACTGAATGGGTGAATGCTGCTGCAAAAACATCAGGTGGACTTTCTACCATCACACAGATTGACAGTGCTACACTTAAGTATGATTTCTGTGTAAAACTTTCTATCTGATATAATTTTAACTTTACTAATATTTGTAGTTAAACACTTTGCACATTATCATCTAACCCATAGGCAACACGTACATTTATCAGAAACTATAATTGTTTTTAATATATTTGTAACAATTCATATTTTAGTTTTACAAATGATAATGAAATAAAGTTTTAGATATTGTTACTATTTTTTTCAGGTGGATGTTGTCATTTCATGCAAGGTCGACTATCACTACCAATGCATGTGACTACTATAATGTCAGCCAGAATGAAAATGACTTGACACCAAGTGAACTGAAGCTTGAAGCTAGGTATGAAGACAAGCTGGTTGAACAGATGATTAAGTATAACTTGTTTGAAGGACGTAACCCAGATAAGCTAACAACAATCATCAATAAAGATGTAGCTCCTCCCCACATTGAAGAGTCATTATTAGAAAGTGAATCTAAAGGCCAGGAAGAGGTGAAAAGGTTTATGAAGGAAAGGCTTGTTCGCGCTATTGGACAGTCTAAACCAAGTGTACTATTCAGTGCTGCAATGAAGAAAATGAAAAGTCCCACTTTTTCTAACTTATTTGAAGTGGACCAAACAGGCTCTCAGCAAAATAAAGTTGTAAATGCAAACAGAGGTGTGCTACAGCGTCTCTGTGTAGCATATGAAGCTGGAAGGCCAGTAGATCTGCAACATATCGCAAAGCATGAAATGATGTCTGTCCCCATTGCACTGTTTTATACAGATAAGACCATGAGGAAAGGAAACAAGTCAGATCTAGTCAACAACATTTGTGAAACTGCAAAAGTTCAGCCTTCCCAAATTGTTCCCCAAATAGACCCCACTTCTTCACAGCATGTTGTTGATGGGATGGCGTATGTCTACAGGGTTTCAACTAAATCGATTAGTACATTCGGAGAATTTGCTACAGAGTACTGCAAGGGGGTATATAAGTTTCCAAGCACAAGGATAGACATTTTGATGGACCGCTATGATGGAACTTCCATCAAAGATGACACACGAAGTGCTAGGGCCTCTAAATCCAAAGACAAACAAGGAAAAAGAAAACAAAAACGCAAAGCGGTGCCAAAAGTAATTTCCCCAGAAGTAAACCTGCCTCAAGGTGACAACTTCAAAAGCTTTTTGAGCATAAATGATAACAAGATTGCTCTGCAGCAGCTCCTTGGTGATACTCTCATCAAAAATGCACCTCAAGATAAGATTATTGTTGTCTCTGGGGCATTTGAAGACCCCATGGATGTCCGTTCATCCTCTTTGGGCATACAGTTAGATAGCATGGAGTCTGACCATGAGGAAGCAGATACCCGTATGGTATTAAGCATAGTCAATTCAACCGTGGAACATATTGTGGTAGTGTCACAGGATACTGATGTATTTGTGATTCTTCTTGCCAACTACAAACATTTTGGAAATAGGAAAGTGTATTTACAGCAGCAGATTGGAAAAGAACAAAAGATCACAGACATCAAATTTGTGGTAGAAGGAATCATAAGCCAAGGCATGGATCCTATATCTATCCCCCTTCTTCACTCTTTAACTGGATGTGATACCACGAGTTATATATATGGCATTGGCAAATCAACTGCATGGAATACTTTTAAGGATTTCCACAATCTTCTGGACAATACTAACCTTAAAAGCCCATCTGAAATTGACTACAAGCACGTTGAAGTCTTCATGTGCAGATTGTACAAAGACAACCAGTCATCATCGTTGGACGCCATGCGAGTTAAGAGTATATTGACTACCAATCGCCCAGAAGAAATACCCCCTACTAGTGATGCAGCTCGGCTGCACATCTCTCGTGCCTTCCTTCAAGCGCATGTATGGCAAAATGCTACTGAGCCTGTACTTAAAATGAAAACAAATGCTCTGATCTCCGTGGGGTTCAACTTAGATAGTGAGAAACAGAAATTGATACCAGTTATGATGACAAATCATCCCATTCCAGACGCTGTCATTGAAATGGTGTCATGTAATTGTAAAACTGGCTGCCAATCAAACAAGTGCAGTTGTTTCAAATCTAAACTTCAATGTACAATCCTTTGTCATAAGAGATCCAAAGAAGACCAGCCATGCATAAATAATTTTGTCTAGTTTGTTTTAGCAGTTGTGGACAGTTTAAAAAATTAGCAAATGTTTTATGTTAAAAGTGAATTAAGTTTTAACTTTTGAGCCTGTGTGCACTTTTGTTTAAGTTTATCATCAGTTGCACCTGCATTAGCCGCCCGCAGCTAGACTACTTTTTGATACCTAGTTCAACATAATATCGTATCCCATGTGAAGTAGTACCAGTTACAATAAAATATATTCATTACACATAACTATATGTTATTAAAAACTACTACTTGTGATGCTGCAATCTGTGTAACATTGTTCAAAATCAGTACTGATGTTTCCATATCATTTGTGAAAAATTGCAATCAATGGAGACAATTCCGTAAATTACAGAGATAGTCTAAACCCTCTGTTTTGGCGGCCATCTTGGATTTAAGGCAACAAGAATGTGTTCAATCAATTAAATGATTAAAAATGAACTCACTGAGGTATACATATTAAGTGTAGATCACTTTGTTCAGTCAAATTGACAAAATATGTTTATCTATACAGATATTACACGAAATGGCAGCCATCTTGAAACAGATGCCATTTTGATCCATTTCCGGTCATTTCTCGCTTTGGCACCATGCTGCAATGGATTTATCATATCAAAATACCCCTAGATATGAATTTTCATAATTTTGGCAGGAAAACTACCACCCCCAATTAAAAAATCACTTTTATGAGATTTGGAACCTGACTATTTTAGATAGTTAGTAATTAGGGGAATCTCAGAGAATCTGTGGTCGGCCGGGGGGTAGTTATGTTGTCACTCAATAGAAGTGGGCATAAATAGGGAAAATAAAACTGGGCGTCTCACTGAAAAAGCCTCTCAGATTACAATTACAAACCCGATGACTGTGATTAGGGAAATAGTAGACCCTATCGAAGAAACTACATTTCAAGTGGTAAAAGCATCGGGGTAGTCTGAGTATCGTCGGGGTATTCCGTTTAAGCCTAGGAAATGTTGGGGGAAGAAAGTTAAATTAACTCCGATAAATATTGTTGTAAAGTGGGTTTTTAATAGCGTAGGGTGAAGAGAGAGGCCTGTGAAGAGGGGAAACCAGTGTGCAATTCCTGCAAAAATGCCAAAGACGGCTCCTATCGAGAGAACATAGTGGAAGTGGGCAACTACATAATAGGTGTCGTGGAAAATGATATCAATAGATGAGTTGGCTAAAACTACTCCTGTTAAGCCTCCTATGGTAAAAAGGAAGATAAACCCTAGGGCTCAAATAAGGGAGGGCCTGTACGTAAACTGGGTTCCGTGCAGTGTTGCTATTCACCTGAAAATTTTAATCCCCGTGGGGACAGCAATGATTATGGTAGCAGAAGTAAAGTAGGCTCGTGTGTCAACTTCTATCCCCACCGTGAACATGTGGTGAGCTCAAACTACAAAACCTAGGACTCCAATTGCTATTATGGCGTAGATTATTCCTAATGTCCCGAAAGATTCTTTTTTGCCTGCTTCTTGTCTTACAATGTGGGAGATTATCCCGAAGGCAGGTAGAATTAAGATGTAAACTTCCGGGTGCCCAAAAAATCAAAATAAATGTTGATAAAGAATTGGGTCTCCACCTCCGGCGGGGTCAAAGAAAGATGTGTTTAGATTTCGGTCTGTTAATAGCACAATATAGCTCCAGCTAAGACTGGGAGAGATAGTAGTAGAAGAATCGCCGTTAAAAACACGGCTCATACGAAAAGAGGGGTTCGGTCTATAGTTATGCCTGGGGCTCGCATGTTAATTACTGTGGTGATAAAATTTATTGCTCCTAAAATGGAAGACTCCCGCTAAGTGAAGAGAAAAAATACCTAAATCTACTGAAGCTCCAGGGTGACCAAGACCTCTGGCTAGGGGTGGGTATACAGTCCAACCCGTTCCAACTCCTCTTTCAACTATACCTCTTGACAGTAAGAGAGTTAATGCGGGAGGTAGGAGTCAAAATCTTATTTTATTTATTCGGGGGAAAGCCATGTCTGGGGCACCTAATATCAGGAGGACTAGTCAATTTCCGAATCCTCCAATCATGATAGGCATGACTATAAAGAAAATTATAATAAAAGCATGGGCTGTGACGATTACATTGTAGATTTGGTCATTTCCAATGAGAGTGCCTGGTTGGCCTAATTCAGCTCGAATTAGAATTCTAAGAGAAGTTCCTACTATCCCTGCCCAGGCTCCAAAAATGAAATATAGGGTGCCAATGTCTTTATGATTTGTGGAAAAAAGTCATCGTTGCGTGAGTAAGTGGCTGATAAAGGCAATAAACTGTAAATTTATTTGAGAGTATTTCTCCTTACTTAGGCTTTGTAGTGTAATTAAAACGTCAGGCTGCAATCCTGAAAATGTAGGCATACCTGAGCTTAGGGTTTAAGGGACTTAACTCTTATTGGGAACTTTGAAGGCTTCTAGTTTATTTAACTTAAAACCCTAAATAGGAATGAAAGTCATAAGTGTGAATAACATCGGCATAAAATTAATTAGCCTAATTTTAGCTGGTCCCTGGTCAGTGGGTGTTAAATTCCGTCTGGTTTTGGGAGATGAAAGGGTGATCGAAGTAATCGCTAGCCGGATATAATAAAAGAGAGTGATTAGGGCAGTTATCGTTAAAATTGCACTCCATGTGAAAAATTGTTGGTCGATTAATGTTGTAATAACCATTATTTTAGGTAGAAATCCTAGGAATGGGGGTAGCCCTCCTAGAGAAAATAAGGATAAAAAAACCATTATTTTATTGAAATGAGAGATTGAAATATTAGCAAGCTGTTTGACGCGAAAAGTTTGATTATAATTAAGGAGGATAACTAGTGAGAAAGAGATGATGGTGTATGTAAAAATGTAGTGCACTCATAAGTTGGTCCTGGAAGATATGGCGGCCAGCATCCAGGCTTTATGATTAATAGAAGAGAATGCTATTAGTTTACGAACTAAAGTTTGATTTAAACCTCCTAGCCCGCCTATTAGAGCTGATAGGATTGAAACTATAATTAGCATGAGTCTAAGCTGATCACACAGGATGTAGGAGGTCAGGATAAGGGGGGGCGATTTTCTGAAAAGTTATAAGGATGATGCAGTTTGACCATGAAATTACTTGTATAATAGTTGGGAGCCAAAAGTGAAGGGGAGCCGCAGCCATCTTTAGCATCAAGGAGCAAAAAATAAGAATTTTAGGTGTAAAAGTGAAAACAAGTAGGAGGGTTGCGGAGCCTAAAGCTTGGATCAGAGAGTATTTAAATGCTGCTTCTGAGGAAAAACTATTGTGTTTCGTGGCAAGAACAGGAATAAATGAAAGAAGATTTAATTCTAGCCCTAGTCAGGCTATAAACCAGGAAGAGGCCGAGATAGAGATAACAGTTCCTGCTACTAATGTGGACGAAAATATAAGTATTTCAGGTGAAAGAATAGGTATTGAAAGGAGAATAATTCTTCATAAACGGGGTATGATCCCATAAGCTTAACTTAGCTTAACTTTTCTGTCTATGTTTTAGTGTAGAGGCACGTGAAGTTTTGATCTTCAAGGGAATGGTGTGACTCCATTAAATGTAATTTGTTGAGTTAAATGGTGAGTGGGATAATAGCAGAAAGGCTAACTTTCATAATCCGCCCTATCAAGGCGACCTTTTTATCAAGCATGCTATTAATGTAAAATCATAAACGTTTTTATTTTCTATTTGAAAAAAAAAATTCTTTTATAAAATTTAAAAATTAAAATGTTGATTTTTTTTTATCCTAAAACACAAATTTTTTGTTGTACTTCTTTTAGGAGTTTTTTTGGGAGCCGGGTTTTTATTTAAAACTTTATAGTTTTAACAATAATGGGCAAGGCAAGAGTGGGGGGGGGGTAAAAATGCCGTTTTTGGAAAAAGTATATAATTTTAAAATTCATTTTATTAAGATAAGAAATTATAGGAGCTTATTAGTATACATTTAATTAATTATTAAATTTAAAGGTGTATATATTTCCCTGTTCTCTTACAAGTAGAAGGATTCTCTCTAGCTCTACTTAGAAGAGAATTCCTCTAGACCTAAGAGAACAGGGAAATACTTCTTAAACCGAGATATACTCACATTTCAGTTAATTATTATTTATTTAAATTTTTATATTTAAAGCTTTAATTATATATAATTGCCTAAGAAATTATAATCAAATAATTAGATTTTATTCATCTTAAATTTTTAATAAAAGAATATATTCAAATAATAATTTGATAAATCTAGATTTTCATTAAAATCCTAAGTTAATTATCAAATATCAAGCTTAATTGTTAATACAATTAAGCTTGACATCTAATAATCAATAATTTTTAAAAATATATGTGTTAAACTATTTAATTGGTTATATAGTAAATTTACAAGACGATAAAAAATTCTCTTTTTAATTTATTAAAAAGAGAATTCTTTATTGAGAATAGAGATAATAACCATTTTATAATGAGTGGGTTTTTTTTTTTTTCGAAAGGAAGCTGTTCCTTTCGAAGGTCATTTTAAAAACTATTATTTAAAAAAAAACAATTTATTTAAAATTCTAACTTTGTCCTTTATTTAATTATTTGGATATAAACAGTCATAAAGATATATTTTTTATAAAAGTTTGATCCTTGCTTTTCGCTTTATTATAAGAATGACGTTACATGGAAGTTAATGCGTGAGTGGCTAAAAATAAAGTTTTTTAATTAATTCTCAGTACATAATTTTGGTGCTAAGTTAATACTTGATCCAGTAATTCTTTAATTTCAGGCTAAATTTGTGCCACCAGCCGCGGTTAGACTAAAAAGTGAAAATAAAGATAAAAAGATATTAGTTAAAAATAGAAATTTTAAAAATTCAAGATCATGGGCTTAAGGGGTGAAATCTATATACTTATTAGTGATGTGTTATTTTTAAAATGTATTTTAAAACTATCGAAATTTAGATTTAAACCAGGATTAGATACCCTGTTATACTAAAATGAAACATAATTACGCTTGAGTAGTAAAAAGTTATGGTCTCGAAACTTAGAGGATTTGGCGGTATTTAACTCTAGTTAGAGGAACCTGCTCTGTAAACGATATGCCACGAATTGTCTTACTTTATCTCGTATTCAGTTTGTATACCTCCATTACAAGTAATATTTTAAAATATTTTCTAAGATAGAAAGCTTCTAATATACTAGGTCAAGGTGCAGCTAATGGTAAAGTAGCTGTGGGTTACAATATGTTATACATTTATGGATGAGTGTTATGAAATTTTGCTTTGAAATTGGATTTAATTGTAACTTAAAATAATAAGTTAAGACGATAATAGCTCTAAAATATGTACACATCGCCCGTCGCTCTCATTATAAGGTGAGATAAGTCGTAACATAGTGGTTGTATTGGAAGATGCATCTGGAAGTATGAGTCGTAACTAAATTTAAGTGCTCCAGTTACGTTGGAGTGATTACCTGATAGGTACTTCTTAATTAGAAAATCTTATTTTTATTAAAAGGATCTTTAATTTTTCATAAAAAATTAATAAGTTTTTTTGTTTTTTTTTAAAGTATCTCTGAGAAATTGATGTTTAAGATTATAGTCTATTAGTACTGAATAGGAAATTGTTATTTGCAGTAAAGCAAAGTTTTATTTTTGTACCTTTTGTATCAGGGTCTAACAAAATTAGCTATGAAATTATAGAAATATCGAAATAAAAAGAGCTAGGGGGTTTAGTGTTTCTTCGTGGTAAAGAGGTTAGTAAGTTCTTTCTAGTAATGATATGTTAGTCGCTTTTTATATATCTAGTTTTTGGTTAAAAAAATTTAATTTTGCTTTTTTTCAAATTAAATTAAAAATAGAGAATAGGAGGTAAGAGCTTCTTATTCCCGTTTTGCTGGAATAATTTTATCACGTTGTTAAGTGGGCTTAAAATCAGTCATCTTATTATAACGTTCAAGTGAATCTACCATAAAAGTTAATTTATATGTTTCTGTTCATTTTAACTAAATATACCAGTTAACAAATTTTTGTTAGTTAAAATGTTTATATGAGTATAATTATAGTTTAAAAGTAAAATGAAATCGGATTAAATTTTTAATCGACTTTAGGTGTTTAAAAGGAACTCAGCAAATATAATCTTTACCTGTGTATCAAAAACATGGCTGTGTGGTTTATTAGTATAGAGTCTAGCCTGCCCACTGAGTTTTTAAAGGGCTGCGGTAATTTGACCGTGCAAAGGTAGCATAATCAATAGTCTTTTAATTGAAGGCTTGAATGAACGGCTGGATGAAAGAGAAGTTGTCTTTTTTTCAAATTAGAATTTGACTTTTAGGTGAAAAGGCTTAAATTAATTAAGGGGACGATAAGACCCTATAAAACTTAATAAAAGGTTTATCTTAACTATAAATTATATTTAAAAGTTATGAAATCCTCTTTTTATTTTGTTGGGGCGACATTGATATAAGCTGTAACTGTCTTGATAATAAAATAGTTATCACTCTAAGCTGATCCTTTTTTAGGGATAATAAGTATAAGTTACTTTAGGGATAACAGCGTAATTTTTTCTGAGAGTTCTTATCGAAGAAAGTAGTTGCGACCTCGATGTTGAATTAAAATTTCAAGCAGGTGTAGCCGCTTGCCGTGTGGGTCTGTTCGACCTTTAAAATTTTACATGATTTGAGTTCAAACCGGTGTGAGCCAGGTTGGTTTCTATCTTTTATCAATTTAATTTAAGTCTTAGTACGAAAGGATTGGGCTTTTGAGAGTTTCTTTTTTCTAGATGAAGTATAATATTACTTTGGCAGATTTATGCGTCGGATTTAGAATCCGTTTAAATAGTGTCGAGACTATAGGTAATAGTAAGTCCGTGGAAACTTGCTGTGATAGTTTTAGTAAAATTTATTAGATATTTAATTCTTTTAATTATGGTTTTAGTGGCAGTGGCATTCTTTACCTTGTTAGAGCCGAAAATTTTAGGATATATTCAAGTTCGATAGGGGCCTAATAAGGTGGGCTGTATAGGGCTGTTACAGCCGTTCGCTGACGCGGTTAAGTTGTTCACTAAAGAACAAACTTTCCCTACTCTAAGAAATTTCGTTCCTTATTATCTATCTCCTATTTTTAGTTTATTTATTTATTTAGCTATCTGGGTAGTTATGCCTTATGAAACGGGGTTTTTTAGGTTCGAGTTTGGGGTCTTTTTTTTTTATGTTGTATAAGGGCCGGGGTTTATTCTGCCATAGGGGCAGGTTGGGCTTCTAACTCAAAGTATTCACTTTTGGGGTGTCTGCGGGCAGTTGCACAGACCATTTCTTATGAAGTAAGCCTGGCTTTGATTCTCTTAAGACTGCCATTTTTAGTAGGGGGATTAGATTTGAATATGTTTGAGAGTCATCAGCGATACTCCTGGTTCATATTGGTGGCTAGGCCCTCGGGGTTCCTTTGATTCGTTTCTTGTCTAGCAGAGATGAACATAACACCTTTTGATTTTGCAGAGGGGGAATCAGAGCTTGTCTCGAGGTTTAATACAGAGTAAAGGGGCGGGAGATTTGCTTTAATTTTCATGGCAGAATATGCTAGGATTCTTTTTTTAAGTACGTTGTTTAGGATTTTGTTCTGGGGGGGGGGGGAATTTGGTGTCTGTTGGATTTTATTTGAAAGTGGTCTTTATTGGTTTCCTTTTTGTCTGGGTGCGGGGGTTTCTTCCTCGTTATCGTTACGATAAATTGATGTATTTGACTTGAAAGACGTTTTTACCTATTTCTTTAAATTATTGTTTGTTTTTCAGGGGAGCTAGAATTTTATGTTACGTCGCTTTAATATAGCTTGCCCCAAATTTGGGATAAATTTAGATTATTAGAAGATTCGAACTTCTTTAAGATGCTTTCAAAACATTTACTTTCCTAAAAGTTAAATAATCAGTCTATTAGTTTATCTCAAATAAGTAGTGTGAGGTGATTGATAAGATAAAATAAAAAGTATGCTCCTGCGAGGATCTGCCCTGTAAGGATATAAGGGTCTACTACTGGTCGTGCTCCAATTCATGTTAAGAGGACGACAATAGTCACCAGGGTTCAGAATATGAATTGATTAAGCGGGTAGAAAGATAGTCTTCGGAATTTCGCTTTATGGGTAAACGGGAGTACAAATAAGATTGCGACTGATATGACAAGGGCAATTACTCCCCAAGCTTGTTAGGAATTGACCGCAGGATTGCGTAGGCGAAGAGAAAATATCATTCGGGTTGAATGTGTGCTGGGGTGACAAGGGGGTTGGCCGGGATAAAATTATCTGGGTCTCCCAGTAGGTAGGGGTTTAAAAGTGTGAGAAGGATTAGGGCTAATAATATAACTATAAATCCAACGATGTCTTTAAATGAAAAATATGGGTGGAAAGGCACTTTTTCTAGCTGACTGGAAACTCCTAGGGGATTATTAGAGCCGGTTTGGTGGAGAAACAGAATGTGGACTATTGTAGCTGCTGCTACGATAAAGGGGAGAAGAAAGTGGAAAGTAAAGAATCGGGTAAGTGTGGCGTTATGGACGGCGAATCCTCCTCAAATCCACTGAACAAGGTCTGTCCCTAAAAAGGGAATGGCAGACATTAGGTTGGTAATAATAGTCGCCCCTCAAAAAGATATCTGTCCTCAAGGTAAGACATAGCCTAGGAAGGTGGTAGCCATTACTAAGAATAGAATGATAACCCCCACTGATCAGGTGTGCATGTAAAGGAAGGACCCGTAGTAGATTCCTCGGCCGATGTGTCTATATAGACAGATAAAGAAAAAAGAAGCTCCATTTGCATGAGTAGTTCGAAGTAGCCAACCATAGTTGACATCTCGGCAAATGTGTGCTACACTAGAGAAGGCAAGTGTAATATCGGCCGTATAGTGTATAGCTTAAAAGAGGCCAGTTGCGATTTGGACTACTAAACAGAGTCCTAATAGGGACCCGAAGTTTGAAAGTGTAGAGATGTTAGCTGGAGTGGGGAGGTCAACTAAAGCTCCGTTAGCGATGCTGAATAGTGGGTGGGATTTTCGGATTGGGGCTGCCATTAGGAGAGGCGAAGGGGGCCAAAGAATCTTGATCTTAACTTAACAATAATTACTAGAGATAAGAGGAGGTATAGGATGATCACTGCCGTTAGGTTGGCAGAAATAGGGTTATACATACTATTTAATTTAAATTGGATAGATGTTATTTCTTGTGGGGATCAGTAAAAAGATGTTTCAAGAGTTTCTTTGTTAGGTAGAATTAGAGTTTCGGAGAAAACTAAGGACGGGATAGTTACAAGGGGTAGCAAGAGAATAACGGTAAGTTTAAAGTTAATTTTAAATATTTCGTTGAAGGCCAGGGATGCCACGTAAATAAACAGTACTAAAGTAGCCCCTAGAAAAGTAAAAAATAAGATATAGGAGAACCATCTTATTCCTGAGATGAGAGTAGCTGTGTTGCAAATTAGGATAGTTTGCATGATTAGTGCTAGGCCCCTGGCCAGGGGGTGGGTCAGGAAGGAGAAGCAAAAAGCTATCGATAAGAGTCTTAGGGATAAAAAAATAAGTGTTTATATCCAGGGGTGAGCCCTGAGCTTCATGAATAAAAATTCATTTACGGCTTACAAGACCATTGTTTTATTTAAACTATTGAAGCTATCAGAAAGTAGTTTAAGTAAAATATTAGTTTTGGGGACTGAAGATAGGGGTGAACTTTCTTTCTGAAGTGCTAATGGTAATCTTGAGGCTTTGAGTTTGTTTTCCTTTGGTGAGGTTGTGTTGTGGGGCTCTGGCATTTGTGATGAAGCGAAAACATCTTTTAAATTTACTATTAAGCCAAGAGTTTATTATGGTTAGTATTTTTGGGTTTATCCTTAGGGTGGTAGGGTTTTTAGGGGGAGATTCTTTTTTCTTAATATTTTCTTTAAATTTGGCCGCTTGTGAGGGAGCCCTTGGCTTGGCTTTGTTGGTTTCTATCGTTCGTAGGCAAGGAAGGGATAATTTCAATAGGTTTAGAATTTTAGGTTGCTAAAGTTTGTTTTTACAGTTTTATTGATAACATTGTGTTCCAATAGTTGGCTGTCTGTTCAGCTTTCTCTTTTTTTAGGTAGTTTGTTGTTTAGTGTGCTCTGTTTAAGAGGGTTTATGGAGTTTCAATATGGCTGAAGTTTAGGGGTTGACTGGATCGGCTATTTATTGATTCTACTCAGGTTTTGAGTTTTGGCGTTAGCTTTGGGGGCCAGGGAGGGAATTAAGCGAGGTTTCACTTTTAGGGTGGTGTTTTTAATTGTTGATTTATTTTTATTGTTATCCTTAATTTTCACTTGTTCATGTTTAGACTATTTGTTGTTCTATATTTGTTTCGAGAGTTCTTTGGTTCCCACTATAATTTTAATTTTAGGCTGGGGTTATCAGCCCGAGCGGCTGCAAGCCGGTGTTTATATGTTATTCTATACTTTATTCGGGTTTCTTCCTTTGTTGATTTCTTTTTCAAGATTGTATAATTTGGGCGGCACTATAGTAATAAGTCTAAGGTAATGTCCTGAGTTTGAGTTTAGTTTAAGGTTGATTTGATATGTCTCAAGGGTGGTGGCTTTTGTAGTAAAATTACCTATGTATTTAGTTCACTTGTGGCTTCCCAAGGCGCACGTAGAGGCGCCTGTGGATGGTTCCATAATTCTAGCTGGGGTCCTACTTAAGCTTGGGGGCTACGGGTTAGTTCGTGTTTGTCCTCTTTTTTCTAAGGTGGGGGTTAGTCTCAGCTGGGTTTGGATTAGTTTGGGGTTAGTGGGTGGTATTATTGTAAGTCTGATTTGCTTACGTCAGGGGGATATAAAATCTTTGATTGCTTATTCTTCTGTTGCCCATATGGGCTTAGTTTTGTGTGGGCTGATACTCTGCAGCTGGTGGGGGGTTTGTGGGGCAGTTGCCGTGATAGTCGGCCACGGACTGTGTTCTTCGGGGCTTTTTTGCTTGGCAAATGTAAGATACGAGTGGCTGGGAAGGCAAAGTTTATTTATCAGAAAGGGGCTCTTAAGGTTTATACCTACTTTATGTCTTTGGTGGTTTGCTTTAAGGGTGGGAAATATAGTGGCTCCTCCGACTTCAAATTTATTGGGAGAAGTTAGTTTAATTGTTGGGATTATTTCTTGGTCATCTTGGGCTGGTTTGGGGGCGATATTTTTGTCTTTTTTAAGGGCAGCGTACACCCTTTATCTTTTTTCTTTGAGCCAGCACGGGAAATATTTTAGGTCTGTTTTTTCTTGTTGGTCTGGTGAAGGTCGGGAATATTTAGTGTTAATACTTCATTGGTTGCCCTTGAATATTTTAATTTTAGTGGGGTATATGTTTGTTGTCTAATTCAAAGCTTGAATAGTTTAAGAAAAAAATATTGGTTTGTGGGGCCAAATATATAATATTTATTTTGAGCAGTGTTATGAAATATTTGAATAGCCTAGAGAAGAATAATTTTTCTTTTAGGAGTGGCAGTTTGGGGGATTTGATCTTCGCTAGGGCTTTTGAAGTCTGGTTGTAGTTATTATATAGAGTGGGAGTTGGTTAGTTTAAACGGGGTGAGAATTGAAATGTCTTTAATTTTTTATTGAATGTCTCTGATGTTTTTATCTTTTGTCTGCTTAATTTCTTCTATAGTATTATATTATAGGGGGTGGTGGGCTATATAAGGGGGGACAGAAATATGAATCGGTTTTTATACATTGTACTTGGCTTCGTCGCGTCGATGCTGATGTTGATTTTAAGGCCTAATTTAGTGAGGATTTTATTAGGGTGAGATGGTCTTGGCTTGGTGTCTTATGCCCTAGTTATTTATTACTAAAACGAGAAGTCAGCCGCTGCTGGGATATTAACGACGCTATCTAACCGGGTGGGGGATGTTGCTATTTTGTTAGGCATTGCTTTTATGGTAGACTTGGGGGGTTGAAACTTCCTCTTTTATGTTGGGAGAAGATCTTTAGAGAATAGTTTGGTGCTTTGATTAGTTGTTACTGCTGCAATAACTAAAAGAGCTCAGATTCCATTTTCAGCTTGGCTACCAGCTGCAATGGCAGCCCCTACTCCTGTGTCAGCTTTAGTGCACTCTTCTACTTTAGTGACGGCGGGGGTGTATTTGTTGATTCGGTTTAGGCCCAGGCTAACTGGCACTTTGATTAGGGATATTTTATTGTTAATTGGTTGCACTACGATGTTTATGGCTGGCTTGGGTGCTAACTTCGAGACGGATTTAAAGAAAATTATTGCCTTGTCTACCTTGAGGCAATTGGGGGTAATAGTAAGAATTCTAAGTTTGGGTGGACCCATGTTAGCTTTTTTTCATTTATTGACGCACACTTTATTTAAGGCTCT
>NC_090760.1:51171755-51181755 GCF_036898095.1 Palaemon carinicauda | reverse complement strand
TTTTTCTATTAGTAAAATGGATATTTCCAACTGACTTTTCTATTTGAATTATCATTGTTGCATCTTTTCAATGATACCTAGATTCACCACTTTTGTTTCATAGAACCTCCGCGTCTGAATAACACAAAAGGCATTATTGTTCCTTTAAAGAGGCTTACTGGCCACTGAAGCATTTTGGGCAGACCTCGTACGTGCTCTGAAGCTGATAAACCTCCCAAAGATCGTTCTTCCGGAGGGAGAAAAAATACATTTATGGGGAAAGGATCACGTAGTAATCGGAAAAGAGGGGCATTCGGGCAAAAGTTGGATGGGCAATGGCGGCGGTAAATTTTTTTTTTTCTAACGAGCCAGTCTTCTTCTCCAAAAAAGCAACAAACTAATATGAAACATTAACATATGCTGCTTAATAATTAGCTATCCAAAGAAAAATATCTATATAATACTAAAAGGTGCCGAGTACAAAATGCCAGTTGTAAAGCCCCTAAACTAAAGGATAAATGAGAAACAGATTATTATTATCTTTATTATTAGAAGCTGAGGCTGGAAAATCACGTTTCTTTATGTCCAAGGGCTCCAACGCAGAAAGTAGAACTGTTTAGAAATGAAATAATGATATAAATGAGAATATATAAGAAGTAATGAATGAAAATATAAAATATTCAAAGATCAGTAACAACGGTAAAATACATGTCATATATAAACTATGAAGAGAGACTTACGTCAACCGGTTCATCATAAAAGCTTTTGCAATAAGTTATTGCTTCTGAAGTTCCACCGATTCTATAGCCAGATCTGGTCACAGCTGGAATAAAACTTCTAGAATACTGTGTAGTATTCAGCCTTGCGATAGAGAAAGCTAAAGTGTAAGAATTACGTTCATACTTAGTACTGCATAAAAAAGAACAGTCTACACGTTACTGATTATATGAAACAAGAAACTCATTGCAGAGAGGAACGTACCACATCAATGAAAGTTACAAGAAATATACCACTGGCAGAGAAAAGGGCAACATATGTGGGATGAAGCTGAAGCCTCGAAGATGCAAAGTATGATGGTAAGTAGGTCGAGGAAAGGGGCTCCACAACATCCAGATGTATACATTGACAATGTATCCATGTATGTATACAGTAATGTTAAAATACTAGTTTTGACTCTTAATTACAAATGTGCTATTGGGAAACACATTCGATTTGTGTTTCTTCCGGTGCCCAAATATTTTGCTTATTGTGCGTCTTTGAAGATTTTTCTTTCCTGATTTTCTTTTTTTAAATCATCATTACTGTGTAGATTTCCTGTTTGGCAGGGTACTACTCTAGATTTTCTTTTTAACATATCAACTTCGTAACTCTCTCTCTCTACAAGTGACCTTATGCTTTAGCCATTTAAGCTGCCGAACTTTTTTTTTTTTTTCCAGGAGGTTTGAAACTCTCCTGTGTCAAATATTTCATTCAGTTAGATTCCCTGTCCTGGTGTGAATCTCTCATTTATAGTGTTCACTTTTATCGGCAAGAACTTTCTTCCTTTTTAACCTTTCACTGTCCACCTTTTCTATGCCAATGTTATTCTTATTGAAACTCCTTCATATACTGACTTTTTCTCTGTCAATATGTTCTTGCTGGAACCTTTGAGATAGAAAAGTTGCAAGTTACTTCATATATCTTTCAAACATCAAGCTTAGCTGTCATGCAGTTATGGCACTGGTAACTTCGATAGGCTGTACCTTCTTTTTCCGTACTAAGGACAAATTCCTTTTCAGACGAATGCTTATTGGCTAAATGAAATGTTAAAGAGAGAGAGAGAGAGAGAGAGAGAGAGAGAGAGAGAGAGAGAGAGAGAGAGAGAGAGAGAGAGAGAGAGAGAGAGAGAGAGAGAGAGAGAGAGAGAGAGAGAATATTTCAATCAAAGGAATAAAACTAAATGGAGGATTTACACAACAAATGTTTTACAAGAACAGCAATAGAGAAAAGCGTAGAAAGTAGGTTTGTGAAGCAGCAATGAATTACATCCCACAACCTAGTGAATAATTAAGAAAAAAATGTATTCTACCTCAAATAACAATATATAGCAACGACGACAACAGCAATGAAAAGGATTATGAAAATATAGATGCTAATGCTAACAATAATGATGTTGATGCTGATAAAGATAACAATCAGAGAGGTATACTTCCAATCTACATCATAATAGAAGACGAAGCAGCCAAGAAATATCTTCCAACAACAAGATTTTCTCTAATCTTCTCATGACAGCAACTAATTCACGTTTGCGGAATCACTTTCCATACAAGGGTAGAGATCCACGTCGAACATCCTCAGCGTAGGATTTTAAGTCAATGTTCAGACAAGGTTTTATTACTGTAATAGTACAGACCTGGAATGAGATTAGTTTATTAGTACCAAATTTTACATTCAATTTTCGTCAAAACAGATGAGAGTAGTCATAAAAAAATTCTAATGTCATATATAATACAAAATAAGAAGAATTATATTCTTTCTTTGGTACAATTTATACAGGATACACTACCTTACAATATATGCTACAACACTTATAATTAAAGTAAAAACATGTTTTATCAATGAAATCTGATGCAATATTGCTTTCAATACTTGTAGTGCTTATTGTATTACGGTACACTTATTGCAAAATGCATACAATCAAATTAAATGCCTCTCCTCCTTTTCAGTGAAAAAGCTGCCACTAAACATTTCAGCTTCATTAACAAATGATATACGTTTACCTTAGAGATATGAGGGTAGTGAATGAGGCATTCCACCCTGACTAAATAGAAGTCATGAACTGCTCCGAAGTTCGTAGCAAAATGTGTGCATGGGTATATGTCATCAGGGTATCTAGAAAATATACAATTTATGTACAAAGTTAAGTGAGAACATTTTTTATCTGATTATTTACTGATGATAATTCTTTTTTTGGGCAATGGTGGATATCAAAATCTATGATTTCCCACATTATAAGCAAGGTTGTCAATAACTGGTTGAGTCAGGGGAAGCAACGGTAAACTTTTGGCTTGCTTCTCATAAGCAAATTAGTGTTGGGAAGTTATGTCCGCACGGTTATGTCCGCTGATTAGTACCATTGAAAATCAAGGAGGCTCTTCACACGAGAGCGGTAGGAATTTACTAGCCGTGTGTACTGCTAATCCACGTGACTGGGATCTGGGAAAATTTTCTCTTGTGAAGACATGCCTCCTAAAGACTGGAAATATTTATCTACGGAAAAAGTCCGCTCATGTGAAGCAAGCCGTAGTGTCTTCATAGAAGGGTAAACATAACACTAATTTTGCACCCCTCCATCACATCAGATTTGGCTGCTCTCTTGAAAAAAATTGGCGAAAAAAGACAGTCTTTTTAAATATATATAAAATATAAGATATATAAAATAATTTATATAAAATACTCTATAAAAACTTCCTTTATTTTTGTGATAAGTTCTTTCACTCTAGCAGTGATAAGTTCTTTCACTCTAGCATTAAGAAGTCTTTTAGTGTAGCATCAATTGGATCATCAAAGTAATTCTCACGAATAACGATATTAGATATTGGACATGCCAGCCCCTTGCAAATAACACACAACATACAATATTCTAAGGCTGCCTTTCTTCAGCTGCAGGTGGTAGTCATGCAACCTTTGAGTCTTTGGCGTGTTACAATGTTTAACAAGTCCGGAGGAGCAGGGTATTGACTAGTACAAGTCCTTTTGCAGTCACATTCCAACCTCATTGTGTATGTGGCAAGTTGTTTACCAACACTTCCGCATAAGGAAAAGGACAGATATCTTGAATCACAAAAGGATTCACATCCGTTAGTCCTATATAACTGAAGAATTAACGCCTTTCCTACTTCATCAGTCTTCGCAGGTCCAGCAGATGGCTTTTCAAACACTGATAGATTAGTAACAATTTGATTAATGTTCACCAAATCTCTGACTTTTATATGCAATAGTCCTCCAGCAGTTACATTTCCAAATACGTTAATGGAAACACGACCAATCTGTTCAACCGAGGGTGCAGAGGAGATCATCTCTCATGTAGTGATTGGCTAATCTGAAGCACGGTCATTTGGACGATTGACACACTGAATCCCTCCCATTGTGTAGAAAGTGTTGAATCAATCTACACTGATGTGAACATCTGCACCATATGTTCTCATCAGTGTTTTGAGTACAAACTGTGTAAATGAATCGTTCTGAGGTTCCTTGGCTATATATTGCAAAACTGATACTTGGGAGAATGTTACCACAGCTAAATAGCACATGATCACAAAGTTGAGAGCACACTCAGTAGATGAACAACGAGACCTTTTTCTAGAGTAGATATAAAAGTGTGGTCTAGCTGCTATTCAGATACCATCTGAAGTGGCTGAACACTTCCTATCCCGTTTGCTTTATTTTTTCTTTTCTTCTTTCAAGTAAGTAGTTTTAACAAGGATATGGAGGGTATCAGGAATAAGTGAATTAAAGACAGAAATTTTCTGGTGGTGGATACTGATTACTTTTGTACACCTGTGACCTTATATCTTCAGCCATTCTTTTTGCCGCTGTATTTACAATCCGAAACTGCTCTTCTCTCTCGTTAGGACCTAAGTTTTTTCATACCCAACATCAGTTTTATCGTTTTTTCAGTTAGTAGCTCACCCACATGTCCCTCAAAAATCTTACAAAATCCTTCTTGAAGTAGACTGGCATTCCTCTATTTTTCTCCAGTTGATCAAAAGCAAGAGTCATTGCCTCTAAAACTGTAGAACTTTTCAGACGACCATATCACAAGATATCTGGTAGAATTTCTTCATGCAGGCTGAATGGTATCTTTCCTTAGCAGCAACTACACCAACTATATCAACTATGTCATTTCTCCTTTCACCCGCTTTAAAAGTAGCGCCAGTAACATGTAGTCTTTTTTAATGGCCAGATTAACGATAAATTGACTACTTTTTTCTATATTCTTATCAAACTTATATAATACATGTTTTAGAAAAAAAAAATAATTTTGAATAAAATCAAAATCATATTCTTAACCTCTGAGAGAGGTTACGAGCAAATGTCTGAATTGTATTTGTTATTTTTTTACTTTATTGCTTTTTTTTTCTTTTTTTTGGCTTTGTTATTATTCAAAAACTCATATGGAAAAATCAAATCCAACTCTGGACTTCGCAGGGACGTTTAAAGTACTTAGGGGGAAATCTGTCTTCCCTGGAAAGTGTCAGCAATCCTTTCATTCAGATACAACCTCCAACATTTTTCATGCCCTTTCACAAATTTAAACCCTCTCAACTGAGAATGTTATTCATCTTTCCACTGAGTTCTTCACTGCTCTAACAGAAGACGATATCACTAAACACTAAAATGGAAAAGTGAATACTCACAACTATTTTCAGCCGAGAATTGTGCCATATACCAAGTACACGGACTAGACAATTTTCATGTAAACTGATTAATGAAAAGAAACTATACGTGTATAAATTTCGGAATAACTCTAAATCAAATAAATATAATGCGAATAGTTTTCATTGTTTCTCTTTAGTTTATACAGGATACCTTAGACAACTCAACTCTAATGTTACTATGAAAAAAAGGAAACCCATTATTACACTATACTTGTCATGTCAACACTGTGAACTACAACTGAAAAATAGTTATTGCAATCGTCATTCTAATTGGCTTGATGATTACTGCACTAGATAATCACATCGCAAAGAAGTAACGGTGGTTGTTAACAAGTTATGCAATCACAACCTGTTTCATTTTTCAAGCACCCTGTCATTGACATACAGTAGGTAAGATACGACCTAATTTGAATTATTGTCAATTCTTTTTAGTTAGGCAGATTTGCACCGACTCGCAAAGGTGCTCTTTTAGCTCGGAAAAGTTTCCTGATCGCTGATTGGTTGGACAAGATAATTTTGACCAATCAGAGAGCTGGAAACTTTTCAAAGCTAAAAGGGCACCGCTGCGAGTCAGTGCAAGTGCGGCTCGTTAAAAAAAAATTGAGTATAGTGATTATCCTTTTTTTTTCCTAAGTCATACCTCTATCGTTTTAGAATTTAAGCTCTAAAAGTAACAAGAACAATGACGCAAAAATAGCTTACAGCCAGAGCATGAGTTGAAATTACGCATATCATAAAAAGCACCGGACCAAAACATTTAAATGTCAAGGATCTCACTGATCATAATAGTACGGGTAAAGCCGAAACTTGTTGTAATAGAAATTTCTTCACTTATTTTTCTGTTTTAATCACATGTTTGTAGAAAAATAATTGTTCCAAAGAAAAATATTTATGAGGGTACGGGTGGCCATGGTCAATCTAAGAAGATTTGGGTTTCTGCCCAAAATGTCTATACCTACATGTATAGAAATGTATAGACATGTATAGATTTTGCCACACCTGCTCATGAAGTTAATCAAGGAAGACAACTTTGTATCTCATTGCCTAGTAATCTTTCTTTAATCAGTACCTTTGGTTCTGTTTTGGGCCAAGTTTGAAATTAATATGACTAAAAATCCTTAGGACAAAGTCATATTATGATGAAAAATCCCCCTGGCTATGTCTGAAAAGGTTCTCCAAAATGCCTTATACCAGAAAATCTTAGTGATAGAGAGGAGCATAGAAAAGGAGAAAGATGCGCAAACCTAGATAGGAAAAATGCAGTAAATAAGTAATTTACAAACAAAGGAATACAAATAAATGTATATACCTGTAAGTAAATAACATAGAAGTAAATTAAATATAATCTAGGTATCTATCTATCATAACTTTCACAATAAGGCATGATACATTCTCTTTAAGGTATTTAGATGGAAACAGTTTTTCTTTTTTTCATCGAAGGCAGGAGAAACTCCTTGTTACCACCTTCTGCATAAAAAACTAAATACATACAAAGTGAAACTATTACTCGTGAATATATCCCTGAGCTGGTTAATATTTAAATAAGATTCATTAAACAAACTTTTTAATTTTTTCGTACTTCATTTCTCTCTCTCTCTCTCTCTCTCTCTCTCTCTCTCTCTCTCTCTCTCTCTCTCTCTCTCTCTCACTCTCTCTCTCTCTCTCTCTCTCTCTCTTCTTCTTCTCTTCTCTCAGAAATACATGGTCTAATGGTAAAGATTTTGCTTCAGCTTTGCTATGAATCTGGCCATATGGTGAGCTTGAAGCAGGAGAACTGTTCATTTGGAGAGTATTTGTCACGATGTGTAGTGACAAGTCTTTCTTAATAGCTTAGGATGGTCCTGCTCAAGTGACAGGTTTATGATTAGGGGAAACCCTTTATACAAAGGTGGTGTGGAGTAAAAGTTAGAGTAATTTGAGAGATACACCAATTAATATTTGTGTATGTATGTATGTATGTATGTTTATATATATAGATATATATATGATATATCTATATATATATATATATATATATATATATATATAGATATATATATATATCATATATATATATATATATATATATATATATATATATATGGTTTGGGTTTGCTGGACTAACACATTCAACAGCCGCACTACATATGCATGATTTGGAGATAAAGGTAAGGTAAAGGTGTCTGGTTTCAGTTTCAGTTTCACCACAATAGATGCTCCCCAAAACGTCAGCTGGCAAGCCCAACCCCCCACTGTGGTGCCCAACCATAGCAGTGGCCTCCCCAGTAAACAGCTTTAACTCAGCGATCTGCTGCCAGGCGAACACGTTACCAAGGTACTACCAGATGGCTACTGTCTCCAAGGAACAGGTGCATTCGGTTTGACTTTTGATGCGGATTCAAGTCACTTCTACCCTGTTCTCTGTTTGAATCTACCACATACTGAAGCAGTGCTGCACCTCAGAAATTGTGAGTGCAAACATGGATGGGAATGAAGATCTAGCTGTTGCAAGAACATTATCACATATACAGAAGTTTCCGGATACTAACTATTCAGCCAGGGATAGATGAAGACTGAAGAATGAGATATTATTATGACATTCATGAATTCAATTAATTCAATTGATGCCCCTAGGTAAAAACTACTACTTGAAAGACAAGGACTTAATCAGTACGACTTACTACATTTTTATGTTTAAATTGTTTAAACAAGATTGAACAGTAATCAGATTGCTTTATTGCATTTGGATGTGTTTGATGACTTTTTAATCATGTATTTATTGTGATAAATACACGTGTTTCAATGATATTTGGCTTTGCAGTTAGAAAAAACGTCGGCTCAGTAACATTTACAAAGTTATAACCTAAAATTTAGGGTGTGCAGTGACAAGTTTTTAGTCGATCTTTAAATTTGTTGGAAAATGATGCATATCACTTAAATTTAATGATTCCATTAGCTTCTTTACCTCAAAAAAAAAAACACATTTAAGCACTTTATTTATAATTGTGTCATGTGTACTTGCAAAGATATTGCATTATTCGTGTGTGACTCTCATTTTGGACACCACCTTAGATTTCCTGCCCTTATAATGTTCAGAAAAGAGAAGTGCCACCCTAAATGATACCTTTTTTCGAGATCATAGGAGTTTTTGCTTAAAAAAAATCCACGAAATTACAAATGAACCTACACTTATAAGTTTTACACATTTATTTATAAGAGACAATTTAAGGGCAGGTGTATATTAAATGTAAATATAATTTTGCAAATAAAACTTACAGAAAATTCTAGTTTATACAACCGAAATATAGGACTTAAATTTAGAACTGAAATAGGACAATAGAATATAAGTTCGTATATTATCAATACCATATACCGTGAGCGTAAGTTAGAAAATTACCCTGTTTTTGAGCATTTGGTATGATTTTTACGTTAGTAAAGTATGATCCTCTCGAGGTTGGCTTAGCCTAGATTAATGTATAATGAATAATGTCAGATTTTAGTAAGTACACGTGTTTTGCAAGTTAGAACCATGTATACATATATACATACCTTCCTTTACCTTTTCACAGACAAATTCTCATTCTTAAGCATAGTTACACAATGCCCGGTACTTGTCCTACATATTTCGACAACGTTACTGAACGCTGAAGGTTGAAGCAGCATACCTCAACCGGGCAGTGTATTAGCGCCATCTGTTGCCAACGCGCCCTACTAAAGAGGGCAAATGCTCATGGAATTTCAACTGATGTTCCGGTCTCCCCTATATTGTCTTCGAATAAGTACCGAAACCTTGCTATGAATTTTAGAAGCCGAGTTCTATCTATTAAAGGCGGGGGTTTGTATTCGGGTAGGATCATTATGACATATCTTGACGTAAGGTGAAAGAAAGTATGACATTGGATTCAAACAAAAAGTTCTAGAATCTGCTAAAAGTCCAGCCCATCTGACCAATAATTGGATAACAGTAAACCAAAAAAGGAACACACTCATAAGCGACCTACCAAATGTTCATAAATTTTGATTTAATGGGGTGCAGTATGTTTGACCCCATAGCTATTGAATTCATGATTAGAAACGTTTTACTAGTAACAACAATGCCGGTTAAGTAGCTGAATTTCATGTAGGGTATCTTGATTTAAAATATATATATATATATATATATATATATATATATATATATATATATATATATATATATATATATATATATTTGCTCGCTTTAATTTGCAAATGACGAATGGCAAGCACATTTCTGGTCTATTTATTCATACTGCATACCATATATATATATATATATATATATAGTATATATATATATAGTATATATATATATTATATATATATATATATATATATATATATATATATATATATATATATATATATATATATATATATATATATATATACAGTACTAATATGTGCTTGCCATTCGTAATTTACACAAATAAAGCAAAAAAAACATTTACAGCCTTTTTTTTTTTTAATCTAAGATATCCTACAAGAAGTTTGGCCTCTTACCTAGCAATGTTACTAATAAAACTTTCTTAATCATGAATTCAATAGCTTTAGGTGAAAACATACTACAAAGCATCAAATGAAAACTGACGAACATTTAGAAG
>NC_090760.1:51161755-51166755 GCF_036898095.1 Palaemon carinicauda | reverse complement strand
CATGACTCTGACAGGTAATGTTCCCGAGGCATTTTTTTTTCAAGTATTGGTCCAAAATGATCATGTATGAACAACAAATTCTACGAGTTAACCATTCAGAGAATGAGTAGGTATATCTATGATTGCACCAAGGTATGGTTAGACTGGGATGAAGGACATCTCTGAAAGAGAAAGAGAGATTCTGTAGCTACTGAGATTTGCTTTAACCTAGCCAACTCCGTCGGTGGACTTTCGTGAAATTGAGATAACTTTTCCATTACTCATAATATGGTAATATACTCAATAATTACAACTGATTTTCGCTGAATGGATAATATATGATGATTTTTATGACAAAAAGAGAAAGGAAAAAACCTACAAAATAGGAACTCATCCCTCAAAAAGCTACAATAATGGAGTTTTAATAGGAAAGTCAATCTCTCTGCATAAAAACTATAGGCTGATAGAGTTGCATAGACTAAAGCTTAGCTCAGCCTACAAAATCCCTTTCCCCCAATTATTTTTCAGTGTCTAACATTATTCTAATACGTACATAGATATACCCACTCACTGTCTAACCAGAGGAGGTTAGAATAATGACCCTTAGTAGCTTGAGCTGATCGATAACCTTTATTGTAACAAAATCAATAAAAATTACGTCAGTGGTCGGTTGGCGAGGTTGGAATAAAGAACAAGATTTTTTCCTGAGGAAAGGGCAATTGCATGATTTGACGCTGATCTCTCATTTAGATTCCATTTGGTACATTATATCTAATTATTTTTTATCCTATATCTGGTATTCTCGAGTAGTATTTCAATAACTCATTTAGGTAATAAATCTCAGGAGAAACCTGTCACTCTCCCTGTTAGTGTAAGGCCAGTTGAATTTTATATGGTCAGGATTGACAATTATTTCTAGATGACTATATGGGTCCATATGGATTAAACATAAAGTCAAGTGAGATAACTGTTTCAAGATGGAGTAAGAGAAAGGTAGCGACAACTGCTAGAAGAAGTCATTTAAAAAGAGAGAATAAATGGGTGTACGTACATTCATTTAAGTGGGAATACCACACCATGGTGAAAGGGTTTGAGTATCACCATGATCAGCAAAGCTGCACTAGTCAGGGTCATCTGTACCAGGTTGGTTTGCTGTGAACAATCAGACTAAAGCAGTCATGGATCCAGCAATTCCGTAAGCTGTAGCAATTTTCATCTATTTCATAGATATTTGTCATGTTTTTTACATTTTACCCATAGAATTGAATACATCAGGGTGAAAATGCATTATATAATAACAGGATCATAATAACAGAGAGAGAGAGAGAGAGAGAGAGAGAGAGAGAGAGAGAGAGAGAGAGAGAGAGAGAGAGAGAGAGAGATTATAATTGAATACGGAGTGGTTGTTTTAATGAGTAAATATTTAAATATCCTGTATCGAGAAACACCTATACTAAAGTCTTCTTCCGGATAATGGTGGAAAGGAACGACGTGAGAGGCTTCCATTGGTATAGGAATTTGGAATTTTATTTTCGGAGGGAAAGGGCCTCAGTTTACGAGGTGAGGAAGGCACCTTGAAATCCATAAAAAAACTTTTACGTCTCTCAGCATAGAGTCTTAGGTTTTTATTTTAACTATTACTTTACGTTATTATTGTTTATTGATTTTTGGACCGGAACCAAATTTACACACCTTGATACTTTTTTGACCTCTCAGAACTGCCAAAATGTAACAGATAAGAACTTCTTGTTTATTACATTGTGTCGAGAAATGATAAATGATTGAACATGCCAATGCTGTAAGCAGAGTATCTTTGTAATGAAATGCGATAATGTAAAATGAAATATGTAAAATAAAAAATGGACTTTTTCAAATATTTACTATGAAAAAGCCTTTGATAGTATGCACCAGGCCATTTTGTGGAGAGTATTGCGTTATTATAGAGTTCCTCTTAAATATGTCAGTTTGATTAAGTCGGGTTATGAGCATAACAAGTACAAAGTTATTGGGAGTGAACTTTCAATGAACAGTGGAGTACTCCAAGGAAATGTGTTGTCATCTATGGTGTATATCCTCTTCATGAATATTGTAATGCATAAAACAGTTAGGGATGGTGGAGAATGATTGGACTGGACTGGTAACAGGAAATTAACTGGTCTAGAGTATGCTGATGATGCTGTGGGGGGATGTTGCAAAAACAACCCCCACACCCTTGAATCTTACTTCTGACAATTGTCTCCGCAACACAAACTTTCCCCTGATATTATCTAAAATCAGACACTTTGACAAAAGGACAAAATAAACAAAAACATGACCTTAAAACTATATATTTCTTACAAACTATAATAAATCAAACCAAACCATCCACACAAAAAACTTGAAACTAATCAAAATTTAACACTTTAAACTAGAATCACCAGCATCAAAAACTTTACACTATACATGCCATAAACCTCATCCAAATAAACGCAAAAAAACCTAACAAACCTAAATCTAAACCGCACACCAACTCAAAATATATGTTTATGTATATTGCGACACCAGCATTGTCGCCACACACAAGCCGAACTGTCTTTTCACGGCAAACTACCACTATATGGTAAACAGGAGTCTCTATTAATATGCCATAACGGCCTCAATTCCTTGAGTCACAGGTGCTAGTATCATCATCATCATCATCGTCATCATCATCATCAATCCAAATACACAGGCCAGGTCGTCAACAGTTGAGCAGTCAAATGAGCAGTACAAACAAAATCGTAGTACAGGCCGGGTCATCAACCATACATCCACTTTCTAAAAAAATGGAGGCACTCCAAAGGAGGAATCACGACCTGCCAAAATAAAAAAAAGAAAAACACCTATGAACACTGCTAACTAACTGAATTATCGCACTATAATCAAAGATAAATAATAAACTGTTCCTATAATTCACAATCACGACAAGCAAATATAAACAAAACTGTACTTACTTTTGAAATATATGCACACTTCCAAGCTGGTAAGAAATTATATAAAATTGTAATCCAGCACTCACAAATGAACTGTCTCAAGCCGCAGTCAAATCAAAATAAGCATTCACCCAAGACATTCACCACTATCGTAACCTAACTAAAAACATAAACAAACAATCTCATTTGTACCAACAGTCTTTCTCACCACCAACGATCGATACAATAAATACTTTTGCTCGCTAATACAATCTCTCTCTCTCTCTCTCTCTCTCTCTCTCTCTCTCTCTCTCTCTCTCTCTCTCTCTCTCTCTCTCTCTCTCTCTCTCTCTCTCTCTCTCACAGGATTTGGCAAAAAACAAAAACTAAAATAAAGCAAAAATAAATCCTCCACAATGCTATCATTATTAGCAGAACCCAACAGGACTTACAAAGCTTGCTTACCAGAATGCATGAAATATCACATATGGTTAGGCTCAGGATAAATAGAAAGACAGATATGATGGGAACAGAATTTGCAAAGAAAGGTTAAATAACTTTGGAAGGAGAAAGGATTAATAAGGTGGAATTATTTAGATAACTAGGAAGTAAGATCTTCAATAATGGATCTTTAGAATTTAAGCTTAATGAAAGATTGAAAAAATTGAATCAGACAATAGTTAAGTTAGTAAAAAATTGGAAACAAAATTTCTCGATATTACATACAAAAATCATGTTATATATATCAGTATAGTGAGATTATTATTACTGTATGAACATGATTCGTGGATTGACAATGAAACAATATCCATCAGGTTTTGTAGATTTGAGAACAAAGCCTTCAGAATATTATTGGGAGTTAAATGATACGACAGGATTAGAAATGACACTATAAAAGAGATTATTCAAGTTCCATATCAGGATGAGCTCACTGTGTGGGGTAGATGGAGATGGATTAAGCATGCTCTTCTAACTCCCCAAGAGAGAGTAATTCACCGAACATTCAACAGGACTCTACAAGGCACTAGAAGAGTTGGAAGACCAAGGCCTACATGACTAAGACTATGAAGCCTGAAGTAAGAGGCGATTGATGGAGAAGTATTGATTTAAAAACTCAAGATAGAAATGACTGGCAAAATTAGCAAAGGCCCTTTGCGTTATTAGGCGCAGGATATGATGATGATGGTGATAATGAAGATTATATATATATATATATATATATATATATATATATATATATATATATATATATATATATATATATATATATATATATATATATATATATATATATACTTTATATCTATCTATCTATCTATCTATCTATCTATATATATATATATATATATATATATATATATATATATATATATATATATATATATATATATATATATATATATATATAGATATAAAGTATATATATGTATATATGCATATATAAATTTATATATATATATATATATATATATATATATATATATATATATATATATATATATATATATGTATATATATGTAAATATACATATATTTATAGGTATATATATATATATATATATATATATATATATATATATATATATATACTTTATATATATATATATATATATATATATATATATATATATATATATATATATATATATATATATATATATATATATATATATATACATACAGTATATACATATACATATATATATATATATATATATATATATATATATATATATATATATATATATATATATATATATATATATATATATATATATATATATATACATACAGTATATACATATATATATATATATATATATATATATGTATATATATATATATATATATATATATATATATATATATATATATATATATATATATATATATATATATATATATATATATATTTTTACAAGGAGTAAGTACCGAACTGAAAATTCTGGTATGATTATTTGTGTACATGTATGCAAGAATGTTCCCGTTTATTTAATGTCGATACTTTATTAGAAGAAGGTTTTTACAATGTTTTGTTGATGATGTAAGTCTTTTTTTGTGTTTATATGCACACACACGCATATATATATA
>NC_090760.1:51149255-51156755 GCF_036898095.1 Palaemon carinicauda | reverse complement strand
CTTCCCTTGGGAATAGCAACGCCTTCCTTGCTTTGGTGCTTTGGAAGCTGGCAAGTATTGCTGGCCCTTTCCCTTAGATCTCCCTTAGGCTAAGACAGAGTTCTTGGCTGCGGGTGATCTGTCACTAAAGCAAGGTTGGCAGGACCCTTTTGTCCCTTCCCCCTCTATCTCCGTAATGGCCTTGCCATTACTGTACTGTACCTTGCCGGCCGGCAGAGCTGGCCGGCAGGGGTATTACTGTACTGTACGTCATTCTACTTCTGGACCTAGTATAGGTTGGGATGTGGAATTGACTAAGGCCATTGCCGGCCGGCTGAGATGCTGGCCGGCAAGGGTCTTATGTTTTCGAGTGCTGCCCGGACCTCTCTTGGTCCCTCATCCATGCCTGCCGACAGAGCCGGACGGCATTGGTCAAGGAAGCCTGAATTAAGTTTCTCCCCTTCCTTATATGCACTCTTTCGGTTGCCGGGCTTGGGGGGTCGTGTACACTCTTATCCCGGCATCCATTCTATTTTCTTCTAGTGCTGTACCTGTCCCGGCTGCCGGCCTATGAGGCAGACAGCCGGGCAGGTGTAGTCTTCTGGTTCTTTTGCTGCCGGCTGGCATCGGTCTTGTACCTTTGCCGGCCGGCTTATGTCAGTCCTTGTCTGCCGGTCACCAAGAGTGTGGCCGGCAGCTAGGTACTACCTTGTGTAGTTACTGGCCGGCAGTCATTGCCGGCCAACACTGGCTGTTGCTGGACGGCAGCTACTGCCGCCGGCACAGGCATTTGAACCAGAAGGCTGCCGCCCTATAGCTGTTAAGTAGTATACTTTAAAGCTAATTGTGGTGTGTGCCGGCCGGCAAAGGCAGGCCGGCACACATCCTCCTATACTGTACTAGTATTCTTCTGTATAGCATATACAGTAAGAAGAAAACTATAGTAAAAGTTTAGGTACAGCACTGTATCTTCTAACACTATTGTGTTTTCTTGCACAGCCCTTTGCTGTTGCCCTCAGACAGGAAGCAGAGTCTTCCCCGTCTATTATCCAGGATTTTAAAATCATTGCCTAGGTGTGAGCTCCACCTGTTTCCTCTGGAAACCTTGCATTGGTTACTCTAGTAGAGATAAACCAATTTTGATTTTATTATCTGGAAAGCTGCAACAATGGGTTGTGAGGGAAACACAAGTGTGTGTCTTTCCTTTATGAATTGTTATGCTATACTATGCATATCCAGTGATACATAGTTCACTTGATACTCATGGAAATTTTTTCTCTTTACAGGAGGACCCTCCGAAGTGCGGAAATGTTTTCTGCAATGTCCGTAGCAGGAACCTCTGCGGACATGAGTGTTGTAGGAGACACGCAGCATGCGCTGTCTCCAAGGATGATCTCCAGTATTGGGACCCTCAGGTATGTACTGTATGCACTAACCTGATTACTGAGGCTTTTGATTCCCCTAGAACGACGGAATCAAGGGATATAGCTAGGGAAAAGCTCCGTACTTGGGTAAGGGGCTTCAAGAAGAACACCTCTGGCCCTTATCTTCCTAGTGAGAAGATGAGGGCGTATCTTTTTCCCCAGGCATCAGCTGAAGCAGTGATTCCCCAGCCTCAAGAGGAGATCCCCCAAGACCTAGTCCAGGTGGACGAGGAAGTCGCAGATGCGATGCAAGACATCCAGTTGTGTGACAGGATGTCTGATGTGGACGAAGGTTTGGAAGAAGACCTCCTGGCAGAAGGTCAGGATCAAGTTCAAACCCCGGATGTCGCAGAGGATGGGGTCGACGAGGTGTCGGCTACTCCGGTTCAGATGCCGGAGCCCATCCCCTCAACATCCGCTGGTCTCCCAGTAGAACTGGGACAGGCCCTCTCTTCGATTGTTGGAATGATCCAACAAATGCAGAAGGAGAATCAGGAGAAGGCGGCTGCAATGGAACTGCGTATGCAGTCCCTAGCAGAATCACATGGGCCCCGGAAAAGGCTCAATGTGAAAGACCTTCCCATATGCTCAGATGCTAACCCATGGAGGTATGCTGAGCACATGCCAATGACGACTGGTAAGATCGTCATTTCGGATAAGCTGGGTTCAGTTCTCCTAGAGGAGGTAGAATTCTGGCCCAGCAAGGCATCATATCCGGACTGCTATGTCCGGCTGAGAAAAGAACCAGCTTCAAGGGAGGAGACAGAGCCGAAAGAGGTCATTATTATGGACCATGCTAAGGCTCAAGCCCTACTTTCATCCTCGATGAAAGAGAGGGGCTTCTCGAATTCGAAGGTAGCAGCATTGAGCAAGAAGCTCCCTTCTTTTGTGTCCTCTTCTGATAGAGCCTTCCCCTTTTTACAAAAAGGGTTTGCGGCTGTCCTAAAGGCAATCGAGGCCGGCAAGCCTTGCCCCTCCCTGGAGGAGTGTAAACCCTTGTCGCTGGCTCTGCCTATGGACCACAAGGACTGGAAGGATGTCCATCTGACATTCTCAGTGGGAAAGTTGGAGGCTGATATTGCCGGACGGCAATTCGGCGAGGACCTCCCACAGTTGTCCGAATTTCTTTTACGAAGAGAGTTCGAGACAAAAGAAAGACTGGCTGCCTCAATGTCTCATCAGACTACTCTTGAGACGATGGCAAGTGACCCTAAGGTCCATGAAATGTTCATGGTTGTGGCTAAGTCTCACCTAGCCACAGTGACGAAGGACCTTTATGGCTTCGTCAAGGCAAGGAGAGCTTGCAGGGAGTTCGTGTTCACCGGGGCTTCGGTGAGACACGAGCCAAGGAAGTTAATATCCTCCAACATTTGGGGAAAAGACCTTTTCCCTACCGATGTGGTCAAAGAGGTTGTTGATAAGGCCGCCGTGGAGAATAGAAACCTTCTCCAGAAGTGGGGCCTGGCTATCAAAAGAAAATCTTCCCCGGATGAGGGTCCTCAACCAAAGAGGAAGAATATGAGGACTAGGCTACCGTCTCGGCCAGCCAAGCCTTATAGACAGCAACAGCAACTGCAATTGCCTTTGCCTCCAGTGCCCCAGATGGTGGCACAAACCCCGACTACTTTTCAGTGGGTACCCCAGGCTGTGCCAGGTCAGTCAACCACATTCACCCCAACGTTCGAAGGACAGTCTTCTTCCTTTCATGCAAAGCCTAGAGGAGCAGCCAGAGGCTCGTCTAGGCGCCCCTCAAGGGGAAGGGGATTCAGAGGTGGTCGTGGTCAGGGAGGCAAGACCTCAGGACGGCAGTCCAAGTGAAACGATACCGGTAGGAGGGAGACTAATGAAATTTTGGGATCGCTGGACCTTCGATCCCTGGGCCCAAAGCCTACTCAAGAATGGACTGGGTTGGAGCTGGTACAGCACTCCACCCCCATGCCTTCGGTTTTTCCAACACTCCACCCCCATTTTGGAGGAGTACGTTCAAGAACTGTTGGAGAAAAATGTGATCCGAAAGGTGAAGTCCATCAAATTCCAAGGGAGGCTGTTTTGTGTTCCCAAGAAAGACTCGGAAAAGCTCAGAGTCATTCTGGACTTGTCACCACTCAACAAGTTCATAGTGAATTGCAAATTCAAGATGCTAACACTGCAACACATAAGGACCTTACTGCCCAAGAGGGCATACTCAGTCTCTATAGACTTGTCAGACGCCTATTGGCACATCCCAATCAGCCGTCGACTCTCCCCCTACCTAGGGTTCAGGCTACAACGGAAACTGTACGCCTTCAGAGCCATGCCATTCGGGCTAAACATAGCCCCAAGGATTTTCACGAAGCTTGCGAGCGCAGCTCTCAAACAATTACGCCTAAAGGGAATTCAGGTAGTAGCCTACCTGGACGACTGGCTGGTGTGGGCAGCATCCGAGACCGAATGCTTACAAGCTTCCAGTCAGGTGATCCAGTTCCTAGAGTACCTAGGCTTCAAGATCAACAAGAAAAAGTCTCGACTTTCTCCATCCCAAAAGTTCCAGTGGCTGGGAATCCACTGGGACCTTTTGTCACACAGTTTCTCCATCCCAATGAAGAAAAGGAAGGAGATAGCGGGCTCTGTCAAGAGACTTCTAGATTCCAAAAGGATATCAAGACGCGAACAGGAGAGGGTACTAGGCTCTCTCCAGTTTGCTTCAGTGACAGACCCAGTGCTAAGAGCACAGCTAAAGGATGCAACCGGAGTTTGGAGAAGGTATGCATCAAACGCGCGAAGAGACCTGAGAAGACCAGTGCCGCCTCGGCTACGTACTCTTCTCAGACCTTGGTCCCAAGCCAGACATCTAAAGAAGTCGGTTCTTCTTCAGCCACCTCCCCCGTCGATGACGATTCACTCAGACGCCTCAAAGGAGGGATGGGGAGGTCACTCTCATCGGAAAAAAGTCCAGGGGACTTGGTCCAAGCTATTCAGGACCTTTCATATAAACTTTCTAGAAGCTATGGCAGTGCTCCTTACCTTAAAGAAAGTCTCCCCGCGTCACTCGATCCACATAAGATTGGTGACAGACAGCGAGGTGGTTGTGAGATGCTTGAATCGACAAGGGTCGAGGTCACCACCTCTCAACCAAGTGATGTTAGCCATTTTCCGATTGGCAGAAAAGAAGAAGTGGTACCTGTCGGCAGTTCACCTTCAAGGAGTCCGCAATGTGACAGCGGACGCTCTATCCAGGTTCACACCGATAGAGTCGGAATGGTCCTTAGACGCAGGATCATTTTCCTTCATTCTGAATCAAGTCCCAGAACTGCAAATAGACCTCTTTGCGACGAAAGACAACAAGAAGTTGCCCCTGTACGTGTCCCCGTACGAGGACCCCTTAGCGGAAGCAGTGGACGCAATGTCCCTCGACTGGAACAGGTGGTCCAGGATTTATCTGTTCCCTCCTCACAACCTTCTGTTGAGGTCCTCAACAAACTGAGATCCTTCAAGGGGGTAGCGGCAATAGTGGCCCACAGTGGGCGAACAGTATGTGGTTCCCCTTGGCGTTGGAACTACAGATGAAGTTCGTGCCGCTACCACATCCAGTTCTGACCCAGCGAGTCCAGAAGTCGACTGTCTGCGCTTCATTACAGAAAACCCAGACCCTGCAGCTCATGATTTTCTCGCCCTAGCGGTGAGAAAGCGTTTCGGGATTTCGAGAGCTAGCATAGACTTCCTAGAGGAATACAAGTGCAAATCGACTAGAAGGCAATATGAGTCATCTTGGAGAAAGTGGGTGGCCTTTGTAAAGGCAAAGAATCCGCAGGAGATCTCAACAGACTTCTGCTTATCTTTCTTCATCCACCTCCATGGCCAAGGATTGGCAGCTAACACGATTTCAGTATGTAAATCGGCTTTGATGAGACCCATTTTATTTGCCTTCCAGATCGACCTAGGTAACGAGATCTTTAATAAAGTTCCGAAAGCCTGCGCTAGGCTCAGACCTTCAGCACCTCCAAAGCCCATTTCATGGTCTTTAGACAAAGTTCTTCATTTCGCCTCCCTGTTGAGCAATGAAGAATGTGCGTTAAAGGATTTAACGCAAAAAGTTATTTTCCTATTTGCACTCGCGTCCGGGGCCAGGGTTAGTGAGATCGTAGCCCCTCTCGAGAGAGGCAGGTCGTGTTCAGTTCCTGGATGGGGGGGAGCTGAACCTGTTTCCGGATCCTACGTTTCTCGCCAAGAATGAGTTACCCACCAACAGGTGGGGTCCCTGGAGAATCTGCCCTCTGAAAGAAGATGCATCTCTATGTCCAGTAGAATGCCTAAAGGTCTATCTTCGTAGAACTTCAGACTTCAAGGGTAGTCAACTATTCAGGGGAGAAACATCAGGCTCAAATTTATCTCTGAATCAACTCAGAGCGAAAATGACATATTTTATTCGCAGAGCGGATCCTGACAGTACACCCGCAGGTCACGATCCGAGGAAAGTTGCCTCATCCCTAAATTTCTTTAATTGTATGGATTTTGAACATCTCCGTTCATACACGGGCTGGAAATCTTCCAGGGTGTTCTTTCGCCACTATGCGAAGCAAGTAGAGGAACTTAAGAGATCTGTGGTAGCAGTGGGTCGTGTAGTTAACCCTACTGTTTAACTCTGCGAGGAACAGTGGTCTTAATTGGGACGATTAAGTCCAGGGTGAGTGTGTAGGTACATACTGTACTACAAACTAAAATGAGGGCACCAAGTGCCCATATAGACTGTTCCTTCCTTCAAAGGTGAACCTTGCATAAGTTCAGACATGTGTGCCAAGCGTTTCTAACGCTAATGTGATTGATTTGTAATACAGATTTTTTATGACTTGATACCTTGGTATCTCATTAAAGTGGTGTTTAATGGTTTTTTCTTTCAGATAAACAAGTTCTGTTTACTATCATACTTATGCTTAAAGTTTTGGGTTATCCCCTTTTATATAAATATATATTTGTTGTTACCTGTCTGTTTATTATCTGTCAATAAACTTGTTCTTGAGAACCTTGCGTCTCTTTCACCTGTGTCAATTTATTGGTATAATTGAGCATTTAATTCTATGTATCTTATCTGGGATAATTCTGATAGAATTGTTCTGTTTTGCAAGCTATGTTGCATTGGTTTATGTAAGTCCCCTAATGGGAGGACTCCGTCCCATAAAGGGACGAGGGCGGTTTTATTAGTTTCTTCCTATGCGGATATAAACCTTTGTCCAATACAAGTATTGTGCGGATGACTGGTCAATATATTGACGCAGTAGTTCTATACAAACTATGCTTTACTTAATATAGGGCGAGGCCACTATATTAGCTTGCCTGAGATTCATACATAGATATATGTACTCTTCGAGACTTTCCAGAGTCTAGTAGGACTCTTCCCTGTAGGGGGCAGGAAGCTCTAACATAGTTTATAGTTAGTTGAAAAGATGTATAACGGTAACATCTTAGGTCTCTAGGTCTAGTCGACCGGGAATAAATATCTCCGGGGAGTACGGCACGTTCTGAGAATCCACAGATACAGTAATGCTCTGGTACACTTCCATCAGGACGACATGGCTTGAGCCCAAAAAACGGATTTTGAGCGAAGCGAAAAATCTATTTTTGGGTGAGATAGCCATGTCGTCCTGATGGACCCGCCCTTGCCCTTTCTAGAAAGGACTGTAGGACCCCTCCCTACATACAGTATCTGTAGCACCTCGTGTACGCTACAAGGAATACAGATGGCGCCAGGATTGGCGCCAGGCACGCATACGAATCGGGGGATTGGGAGGCCTTGGGAGCGGCTCCCCCCTTTTTCTTCCCGAATTCGTATCTCGTCAATCTCCCTCCTACGAGACGAATCTCTATTTAGGTAGTAGATTGCCATGTGACGTGTCTAGAATACGTCCTCTGATATGTCGCGATATCCCTTTCACGAGGGATACTCGCTCCAGGAGTTAGAATTCTGGTACCTTAAGGTAAATTCTCTGGGAATATCGCCGTAGTTGTAATATACCCTAGGAAGCTACCCTATAGGAACTTCCATCAGGACGACATGGCTATCTCACCCAAAAATAGATTTTTTGCTTCGCTCAAAATCCGTTATATATATATATATATATAT
>NC_090760.1:51134719-51148755 GCF_036898095.1 Palaemon carinicauda | reverse complement strand
TAGTGTAGCTATTCACTAGATTTATAGATTCTGGGTAAAATATACAGTATTACTTCAGTGTCAGATAATCATTGGTTAATGAAATTGTAAAACCAGCCATAATTGTTATTATAGCTGGTTAGGTTCAATGTATATACAACTTTCGATGACCGTATTTTAGAGTAACCAAAAATAAATTTATCAGATGTGGTAAATATTCAAATCATGAATGATATAGTAGTTATTAACAGAACTGCACATTTCTCCCAATATCCTATTTCCATGGCCAATCTGCGTTGCCTTATTGTTTGCATATGATAGATTATCTTTTGCAACATACTATAAGCTTCAGAAATATTGTTGATTCCAGTATTTACAGTACAATTGATGGTTACACCTGAAGGTGAAAAGAAAATAGTATTTAAGTAATAAGGAAAAGTCACAGTGTCGTGGGAATCATATCAACCGATGAATGAAGCTATTAGAAATGAGACGACCATAGTATCCCCAAACACCCATCACACCTTGGCATGGGATGCCATGGATGGCTGTGTGGAGAGTATGGGCTTCAAAATACGGAGACAAGACGGACTCAATTCAAATTGCATTTGGAAAGTCTTCGAAATTAGTATAGAAGACATGAAAAAACGATGAGTCTGAAAGGATATACACACGTATTTTTGTTGTCTATGAGTATTGTATACGTACTCAATGGTGGCGATGTCATTACGGAAGGATAACGGAAGTGAGGTATAAAACGCGGATCTTGCTCATTGGCCAATCCACTGGAACATGCAATCACTTTCAAAATTTGGCTCCGGATTCAAACTTATCATGGCGGATGGTGTTGGAATTATCACGGATGCCAAGGACATGGTATGCATAGAGTACGGATCCCTCATAGATCTCGTCGAATGATGCTCTATCAGCAACCACCCGTGGCATCCGCCGTGCGTAAGAATGACAGGAGTTTCAGGGGATAGAGTAGACATGGATTGCAGATTGAGTTTATTTCCCAAGACTGCAGAGTAAAAGCTGGAGAGCACCTCCACAAAATCTTCGTGTTCACACTGTGCCTAATCAGTTCCAACTATGTGAGTCTTTTTGTTCTATTTCAGGTTATTTCTATGTGATTTTTTTTATCCTATTCCAATTTCGTTGCTATAATGATTGCACCATAAATGAAATCTAACAGTTTAACACAATGGAATCTGTCAATTTCTATTCATTTCCCGGGTTTTATCCTAATAATATTAATGTTCTGCTTTCAATGCTATTTCTGGTAAATTTGAATCTTTCTATATGTGAAAAGCCATTCATCGTATATGAACATATATCTATATCAGGGGTAGAATAAAAATAAATGATTCTGGCTATATATATATATATATATATATATATATATATATATATATATATATATATATTTATATATATATATATATATATATATATATATATATATATATATATATATATATATATATATATGTATGTATATACATATATATATAAATATGCATATATATATATATATATATATACATAAATATATATATATATACATATATATATATATATATATATATATATATATATATACAAATAAATATAAATATATGTATATATATATGTATATATATATATATATATATATATATATATATATATATATATATATATATATATATATATCAAGAAACATGTTTCTTAATGTACCCTGGAAATATATATATATATATATATATATATATATATATATATATATATATATATATATATATATATATATATATATAGAGAGAGAGAGAGAGAGAGAGAGAGAGAGAGAGAGAGAGAGAGAGAGAGAGAGAGAGAGAGAAAATATATGACTGAAAATTAATATGAGTAAAACTAAGATTATGTTCAATGAAACTGCAGGGGGAAAAAACAATAATAGTTATGGACGACTTTTTAAATATTGTAAATGAATATACGAACAATGGAAAGAAAATAATTGTTTCTCAAAGACACGAGACCCGAATCAAAATGATAAACACGGGATGGAAAGCTTTTAAAAAAATAAAAATAAAAAAATAAAAAAAAGAGATTTAAAAGTAAAATCCTACTTTCTTCCAAAAGGAAAGTATTTGATAGATGGTCTTCCCAGTTTCAATTGATGCATTACTAAGTAATTGTTTACAACACCACGCTCTCCATTTACTCCAAACTAATGCAATCCGGCAGTTCTCTTCTTCTTGCACAGTAATTAAGTGGTTATTTAAATTCTGGGAAAGTAATAATTAGCATGATTTGTTGGTACTATGGCGGACTCTACGGCAGTTGGTGCTGCGGCCACTCCATTCAAACTTTAATCGTTTGCCAGCAGAGAGGCGTTTGCTGTGTTTCAGCGCGCAGAAGTCCAGTTTCGCATCAGGGGCGTGACTCGCTCAACCACCAAAGCAGATTATGTTATCGCGGCGATACCCAAGGACACCTTCCCGGAAATATCCGACTGGCTTTGTGAACAAGGAGACACCCCAATAGCGTATGACGCCCTCAAAACATACCTTCTGCAGCAGTACTCGCCGTCGCCAGGCGCCCGTATAGCAAAGCTTTTTCAGCTCTCGCAAAAACCGATGGGGGACCAAAGGGCTTCGCTTGCCCTCAGGGAAATGACCAGTATCGCTCGCCTTCAACCTGCCGCAGACGGCTCTCCTCGTGAGGTGAACCTACTTCGTGCCCTTTGGATACCCCGTTTGCCCGGACCTATACGCGCTGCCATACCCGATGTCGATAGTTCACCCATAAAGGACTTGATGACCAAAGCCGACGCCCTTATGGACAGCCACTTCAAGACCTCCATCAACGCCTCCACCCCTGACAAAGAGGAGGCCTATTCAACGTCAACTGAAGCTGACATGAATGCCGTAGGACATACACGCCTACCCCGTGACGTGCCTAAGCGGCGACAAAGCCACCCACCACCCACCAATCGCTTGCGCCCCAACGAACGACTTCTACAGCCACTTACTACCTCCCATCCGCCGCAGTTTTGCTACTACCACTTCAGATTCAGGGCAACCGCGAAGAAATGTGCCGAGGATTGTCAGTGGCCAAAAACGTGTAAGTAGGCCATTGCTCGTGGCGGTGGCCTCCCGTGTTTTTAATCTTTTCTTTTTACAGGATGCAGGAACGGGCGTGCGATTTTTGGTAGACACGGGTGCTTGTCGTTCTTTTTTGCCAAGGAAACTCTTCAAGGCACGACGTAGTCTGTCTACATCTGCCGACGTCCGCTTGGTAGCTGCCAACGGATCTGCGATACCAACCTACGGTTACGAGAACCTCACATTATCGTTCGGAAACGGTAAATTCAATTAGAAGTTTCTCGTTGCTGACGTTACAATACCAATCCTCGGTGCGGATTTCCTCTCTCATTTCCACCTTCTGGTCGATGTCGCCCACCGACGATTGGTCAACGCAGACTCGTACTTGTCGACGCCTCTTCAACCCGCCCCCTCTAACCTCGTTCTCCACGTCAGCGCACCCACGGATGCCTACGCCCACCTCCTCACGTCGTACCCGGAAGTTTTCCGTCCAGAACTTCGCCAAACGCCCACGGTTCCTGCCAAGCACGGTATTTATCACCATATCAAGACGACAGGACCCCCAGTCTTCGCAAAATTCAGACGTCTGGCACCGGAACGATTGGCAGCCGCCAAACAGACGTTCGCCGAAATGGAGGAAATTGGCCTTTGCCAAAAGGCCTCCAGCCCATGGTCGTCACCCTTACACATCGTTCTGAAGAAAGATGGCTCCCTACGTCCATGCGGGGATTACAGGCGCCTGAGCATGCATACAGAACCGGATCACTACCCCCTCCCAAACATTGCCAATGTGACCTCCTACCTGCACAAAGCGAAGGTTTTCTCTTCGCTCGACCTCCTGAAGGGGTATTATCAGGTGCCTATGAACCCAGAAGATATCCCCAAGACCGCCATCACCACTCCGTTTGGTACATACACCTTAAATTACTCCTGTTTTGGCCTTCGTAATGCTGGGACCACGTTTCAACGTCTCATGGATGGCATCTTAGTGGACCTCCCTTTCTGTGTATGTTATGTGGACGACATACTTGTGTTCTCCTCCTCAAAAGAGGAACACCTCCGTCACCTGCGCATCGTGCTCGACCGCCTGCAACAAAACGGCCTTGTAGTCCGGTACGACAAGTGTACCTTTGGCGCCAACGAAGTGTCGTTCTTAGGGCACCGCATCACTCCTGAAGGAGTCCATCCCCTCCTTGAGAAGGTAGCAGCCATTCAGAACTTCCCCGCGCCCTCGACCGTCAAAGCTCTGCAGGAATTCTTGGGCATGATCAACTATTATCACCATTTTCTGCCAGCCATTGCCGGCACTCTTGCTCCCCTCTACGCCTCCCTCAAGGGCAAGCCAAAGGACCTGAAGTGGGGTCCCCTTCAAGAAGCAGCCTTCTGCAATGCAAAGAAGGCTCTATCAACTGCTGCGGCTCTCACTTTTCCTATCCCACACGCCCCTCTCCTTCTCTCCACTGATGCCAGCGACATCGCTATTGGTGCAGTACTCGAGCAGGTGGTCAATGGCTCGCCCCGCCCATTGGCCTTTTTCAGCAGAAAACTGTCCAACGCAGAATCGGGTTATTCTACCTTCGATCGAGAATTGCTGGCGGTGCACTTGGCTGTCCGTCACTTTCGCCATTTCTTAGAAGGTACGCCCTTCGTCATTCGCACATACCACATGCCTCTCGTGCACGCCTTCACTCGACAGTCTGACGCCTGGTCCGCCCGTCAACGCCGACATCTCTCCGCCGTGGCTGAATACCTTTGCACCCTTCAATACATCTCTGGGAAAATGAATACCGTTGCCGATGCCCTGTCAAGAAACACGTTGGCTGCCGTTCAACTGGGATTGGATTACAATGCCCTGGCTGAAGCCCAACGACAGGATCCAGAGTATCAAGCATGTAGGACATCCTGCACGTCCCTCCGTTGGGAAGACTTTCCCGTCGAAGACTCCAACACCATCCTCCTCTGTGACGTCAGTACTGGTAGACCGCGACCTTGGATTCCTGCTCCCATGCGCCGACAGGTAATGATTTCATTCACGGCCTTTCACATCCCTCGTGCCGTTCTACTGCACAGCTGCTGAAGGCAAAGTTCATTTGGCACGGCATTTCTAAGGATGCTAAGGATTTGGTTCGCGCCTGTACTTCTTGCCAAACTTCCAAAATACATCGACACACGGATTCAGGAGTGGGCACGTTTCCTCAACCTCAGCGTCGTTTCGCACACATTCACGTCGACGTTGTAGGCCCCCTACCCACATCACAAGGACAGCGTTACCTGTTTACCGTCATTGACCCCTCCACTCGTTGGCCTGAAGCCATTCCCATGGAAACTGCAATGTTCACCTCATGTACATCTGCCTTATTCTCTGGATGGATTTCAAGATTCGGTATCCCTGAGCATATTACTTCCGACAGGGGAACCACTTTCACCTCTCAATTGTGGACATCATTAGCGAATCTCCTGAGCATCACCCTACATCAGACAACGGCCTACAACCCCGCTGCCAATGGAATGGTTGAACGTTTCCATCGCACGCTCAAAGCAGCTTTGATGTCCCGCTGCAAGGATTCAAACTGGTTTACTCGGCTTCCCTGGGTCCTCCTTCGACTAAGGACCACTCCCAAAGACACCCTCGACGTCTCGGCAGCTTAAATGGTGTATGGCGACCCGTTGGTCGTCCCTGCCGAATATTTTCCTTCTACAACCTCTTCTGACGATCTCCAGCACATACGTCACGTCGTGGGAAAATTTACTCTGTGCCGCCAGACTTACAAGCCCCCAGCGAAGCATCACATACCAACGGACTTGCACTCTGCAACGCACGTCTTCCTGCGCAACGACACTAGCAAGCCACCGCTAACGCCCCCTCACACGGGCCCTTTCCTTGTGATCCGACGCAGTCCGAAAGCATTCCTAGTAAACATTCGTGGCAAAGAAGACTGGGTCTCCATTGATCATCTAAAACCTGCTTATCTACTGCCAGATGACCCACCTACAGCTCCCCTTTCTAGATCAGGGCGCCCTATTTAACATGTACAGTATGTCATTTCTCGGGGGGGAGCCATGTACCAACCGTGTGTCACACGATCGTACATAAATTATTTTGTATATATTATGCTTGTATCTGCGCTCTTCCCTCGCACTAAAAAGAACCTGAATAATCATGTCTCCGGTTTTCCTCTGTAACATTGTCTGTCTCCCGAACATATTATGTCCTGTTGCCTTGAGGTTTTGTATATAAAGGAGAGTGTTCTTAAATATAGTACTCAGTTGATTGCATCCTGCCTTTGAGTTCACAACCCTCTCTTGGCCCGTCACACCTCATTAATCATCATTAACTGTAATTTCTTGATTAATCAACTTGATTATTTAGGGTGGGGGCTGGGAGGCGCTTCACTACTTGTTCAATAACTGGTTTACAAAAAAAAAAAAAAAAAAAGAAAATTGGTCTGATCGCAAGAATGGGGATAGGTGTTTTTTTGCTAATTGGGGTGTGCTGAATTCAAATTTATAAATAGTTTTCCTCTATCACCTCTAGTTTTCTGGTTTTTAAATACTCTCATTTTAGTATAAACAGAGAATATATGTGCACATTTCAAGAGTTGCAGCAGCTTATAACAGATAAAACAAGATAGATAAAGAACTCTGATTGAATCAATACACCTGGATGACACAATTACACAATTCATAGTACCACAGACAGTCAAAAGTGTTTTTTCTTAGAATATCTGGTGTATTTTACCTCCGGGATGTCACGCAAGAGCATCCAGCAGAAGTCTCCCATCATGGCAGGGTTCCATTTGCCTTGATAGTTGCTCTCCACCTTCGTAAAGTCTTGGTGGAATCTTTCTCCATGCTCATCACTCACTGCTCCAAGGTTTGGCGGGAAGAAGTTGAGATGGGAATGGAGAAAAAGAATCTTGAGTGACATTCAGCACCCCATATCCTCGTAAGACTTTAGCAACTTTTCAATACAGGCTTGGTAATCTGGTACACGTGTGTTACCAAGGAAGCCACTACAGACTGACTTAAATGCTTCCCATGCTCTCAGTTCCTTTAAGTTATGAAGCTCCTCAAAATCCGTATCCTTCAGCGCTTCTCGGATCTGAGGTCCGACAAAGATGCCCTCCTTGAGCTTAGCAGCACTAACACCTGAGAACAGAGTAGACAAGTGTTGGAAGGCAGCACCATTTTTGTCCAACGCCTTTACGAAATTCTTCGTCAAACCAAGCTTGATGTGAAGAGGAGGAAGAAGCACCTTATTCATGTCCACCAGAGGATTTCCCTTGACGCTGTGTTCGCCAGGAACAAGAGTGCTTCTACACCCCCAGTTTTTCTGCATGTAATGCTTGGATACAGCTCGACTATCCCAGAGACAGAGAAAACAACAGTACTTTGTGAAGCTCGCTTGCATACCCATAAAAAGACCAAATGACCTTGAGGTCCCAACACAGACTCCATTGTTACTCGCAGTACTTAATAGCTTCTAGAAGAAGCTCCATATTGTCATAGGACTCCTTTAGATGGACAGAGTGTGCAATGGGAATGCTGGGATATTTATTCCCGTTGTGCAGAAGCACAGCCTTGAGACTTCGCTTGGAGGAGTCCATAAAAAGACGCCAGTCTTAAGGATTATGTGGCAAACCAAGGTACGTGCACAAGCCAGGTATGTTTGTGTAGTAGCACAACTTGTTTTTCATGTCGAAAAAGGAAGCAAGGTCATTGTTCCGATTCCTGAAACTGGTGATCCTTACATCTTCCTTGACTAGGTTCCACTGTTTAAGCCGAGAAGCCAAGAGCTCTGACTGCTGTTTTGACAGATACAAATCACGAGCAAGATCATTAAGGTCTTCTTGCGTGATCCAGTGTGGCTCATTGCCACTTGTTCCTGAATATGTAGACTCAATATCTTCCAAAGATATTGACTCGGCAGAATCCTCCCTTGAAGGCATTTCTTCATCTGATGAGAAAAGAAGATCCTTATTTACTGGAGGTGTGGGTACAGGAAGATCATCTGAATGGGAAACGGGTCTCATAGCATATGGAAGGTTGGGATATTTGATCTTTTTCCTAGTGGATGCATTGAAACCAGTTATATTAGTTAAACCAAAATAACAATCATCTGCTTGTCTTCATGCCTCTCTCCAAACCATCGGAACTGCAAAGTTGGAAGCCGCTGTCTTGCCATTAAACCATGCAGTTAGTCCATTGTAGCAGGGTTTACAACAGATGTGTGGAGCCCAAGACTTGTCCTGATCACCAATTTTACTGTCAAAATAGTGAAAGTAGGCGGTTCTGAGGAGGGAAGTGATGGTTCGACGCTCTGCAACTGTTGTGAAGTCCCCACACTCGTAGCAGAAAGAATTGGCCTTGTTGAGGTATCCTCGATGTTTTGGAGTGCTTGAAGTCATTGGAGAATCTGAAAATATAACAAGGTAAAACTAAATCATATGCAAGGCAAAAAAATGTGCATTGGAAAATGTAATACTAATATCTAGCTACCCAAAAGATGTGTAACATGATAGTTGAGGGACACCAACCTCCTGTGCCACCTGCAAGACAACCTCTCCCAATGACTGCCAGAGCACTACTTAGTGTGGATTGAGACCTGCTGCCCTAACTGCCAGAATCCGTCTTGATATGTAAATATATATATATAATGTAATGCAATCACTTACATTTAGTGCATAATAACTAAAAAATAAGCCATAAGTCTCACAATATTAAAATTAACCCTGAATGCATACACGCCTTTATGTACCGTATATGCACAAAATGCACACTATGCATATCTAAAAAAGACTAGAGGTGATGAGTAAAAATTGATTTCAAATTTTAATTCAGCATCCCCAAATTAGGTAAAAACAGTTATTTTTGTGCTTGCCTCAATTTCTTTGTAAACCAGTGTAATAAAGTCACATGATTCTGGCCCATTATGTCTTATCCATGAAGTATGAAGATGTTAGCCTTAAAGGTCATGTGATTTACATGAATATTTAAAAAGGGAATATTTGATAAAATATTAATATTCAATATTATTATGGTTCCTTCCACACAAGTGGGATTATTATATTGCAAGGGATCGTAGAGCTATAATCCTATATCTTCAGTTATTTATACGAATTATTTTTCAATGAAAGATGAATCCATGTGCAGTCTTAATAGAAGTAACAAACAAACATAAGGTAGATGAATATCACGAAACATGGAAAATGGTAAAAGAAGCTGTAATCAAAATACATTGCTTGATCTTGCCTCTTTTTCTAAATCCTTTTGGCTTACTAAAAATTAGCGGAGAATAATTTCCAATGGCAAAAACTCTGTCACTTGAATCAAATTTCTAAAACTTAAAATTCATCATGATAGTTCTGCATATTTTGCAACATTCTTTTGGAAACAAATAAAGATGATGATTCACTGGATCATGAATGCATTGCTGAATAAAAAGATATATAACTCAATTAATCCTCGTCCATGGAGTGAAAAGGACATTCGATAAGGTTTTAATGTCGTTACTTGACTTAATGCAATTCCATTAGAGGTAAGGCCAGTTCTATTAATAATGCTATAACAATAACATAAACAAACACCTCCCATTCATATTTCAGTTTAAATTTGATATATTTCATTCAATGAAATATTGCAGATTCTCACAATGGGAACTGTAGTAACTTTACTTTTCTCTCTTTTCGAGTTCTTTCTTTTTTAATATATCTTACAAAAGTTATTTTATCATTGAGCATGTAAATTAAACAGTAATATTTATCGTGCATACTTCTATATGCTATCGTTTCCGTGAATCATCAAAAGATATGGTACAATCATAAGAATATTTCATCACCTATCCAACATATTACTTCATTAGGTGGACCATTTTAATTGATGTTTCAGTGGAGCAGATTTCAAAACGTATACAATCTATCCTTTATAAATGATATACCAGGTTTCATAATTTTCAGGTTTTACGGTGTTGGTGTTTCTTTTTCAACCAAGGATAAGGAAAAGTTTTTATTCCCTGATTATTAGTGTCTTAAAGAACGCATATATGTTTCTGAGGCGTTAAAGCAGTACATCCACTAGGCCACACCGAAAAATAATCATAACTGGTGGATTATCATTGAGCTCTCATAAATCAAATTCGTTAAAAATCTAAAAATCTGTCTTCCTAAATGGAATCTGTCATAAAATGATGTCAATTTTTTCTTCCAGTGTGGGGCTTGGTTGACTTTATCATACTATTCAGTTTTACATCTTGCATGTGAAAAGTCATATTCAGGCTAACAAAGCAACACTTATTTAAGGGTTATTCTGCTTTCATTGTTATTGATGAAATTATTTTAGTCTTGCAAAAGAACTGTATAAAAAGAGCATTTTCATTGGAAGCACTCTTCACTTCAACATAGGTGCACCAAACTCTCTGAAAGTTGAGGAAAAACTACAACTTGCATCGTGAAAGGGTAACTTTCAAAAGTATACGAACACCTTTATACTTCTTCTGGTAGGATATAAGGCTGGTGAGCCCGACTAGGAAAGCATCCACTGCCATCACTGAACAGTATAGTTTGCTCGGGGAAGGGGATTTTCAGTTCAGCTTTGCTTATGCAAAAATTACAATAAAAGGGAGAAGGTTCTAAGGCAGTACATTACATCGTGCCAGACCACTTTGACTAGCTAATGTTATTATTATTATTATTATTATTATTATTATTATTATTAATTATTAATTATTAATTATTAATTATTAATTATTAATCATTAATTATTATCACTAATTATTATTATTATTAATTTCGATATATTATTATTATCGTTGTTGTTGTTTTTGTTGTTGTTGTAGTTGTTGTTATTATAAGTCATCCACTGAACAATGACTGTTCACAACTTGCTCCATATTGCTGTTTAGAACGCTTTTTTCCTGTACTGTACCTAGAACTGTAAAGACACGCGTGAGGTCACACTTCATAAGTACAATGTTTTATCTTCATTCCTTTTCTTTATTTTTGCGTATTATTTCTCATTTATCTTTTCCTTGTTGTATTTTAGTAAGTTCTCTTCCATTTTTCAATTTTGTAGATTACTAACCGGAGACCATGAAATCATACACGTAAATATCCACGACACAGCGTTGTAGTTCTGTATGAATTCTTTTATGATTTATATATCCTTAAAAATTGCTTACTAGGATGAATTATTCCCTAATATTGAAAACAAATTATTAAAATTCATATATATATATATATATATATATATATATATATATATATATATATATACATATATATATATATATATATATATATATATATATATATATATATATATATATATATATATATATATATATATATATATATATTGTTAAGTTGTTTGACTTTAAAACAACCTAGTTTAAATTTTTTAACTGCCCTCTTTTCTTTGTTAAGGCGGGTGACTAGTTTACTTTTGTCACATTGTGAGTGACAAGAGTCAGTCAGGTCTGGGAAGCTAGATTGACAGGTTCTCGTGATGTAGTCGAGAACGAGCAGAAGCAACAGTTTTGAAGTATCACCTAGTTGATGGTGATGGTCCTGATACAGCAGGTGTGGGTCACTTGACGTCAACACAGTTTCTGAGGTCGGGATGGTGACCAAACCACGGTTACCAGTTTTGAAGAGATATTCTTCGGTGGTAGCCAAACGGCTGTCATATCGACACTGTCATGGTCGTTACCGTACTGTGTACGATGGTCATGAATTGTGTTTGTGGATGTTTATGATATGTTGGAAGAGCAGTGTATGGCTCTTCTGTAATTATGTTGTATTTTATTTCGTGTATGATAGTTCATTAACTGGTTTTGTATCGGTGTTGAGCAAGTATTAGCTGTTGTTATTTAGTGATGAGCAAGTGTATGGACTCGTCTTTATTATTTTATTAGTAATGAAAGATTCGCTTATTTGTTTGTCATTACTGCTGCTTACTGTGTTTTTTTTTTAATGAATTCTGCTAATTGTGTTTATCATTTACTTAAACTTTTAAGTTATCTGTATTTGTAATTTTAAATGTTATCTGAATTTATGGTAATGTTCATTTAAGTCACTATGCTGCCCATTACCTGTGCTCATTTTAATTATTGTATGTAATTTTTGTATAATAAACTAGGTTAAGGTACTTTAGTATTATCTTTTATACCCGCCCCTTTGGTTGTTACAGTCCATCAGTTCATTCTAGTCTTATTTCTTTTAGTATTTTATGAACTTAATTGTCTTGGAGGAAGGTGGTCATGACAATGTCATGAAATTATTGTATATGCCAAATAGTTAGTTCTAATTTAGTGGAATTAAAAACCTATGATTCTACAGAGAGGCAGAAGTATTAATCATGAGTTCCAATCTCACAAAGTTGGGGTTGGTCTAAAAGTCTAATGCATCTCTAACTATACCTTTATAAATGTAAAGGACGCACCTACTTTGCGGAATGGTAGGACAGGTTCCTACTAACTTCGACTGTGAACCCATATAGTCCGTCCTCATTCATGCCCCTCAACCCCCCCCCCCCCCTCCTCATATCGCAGCTAATTAGTAGCGGCCTGGTTACCTATTTGACATCTAAAGGAAAAAAGAAAAAAAAAAGTTTCGTCAAAGGGGACCTAAGATTTAAAACTGTCTTCTTCAAAATGAAAGGACTCAATGCGGAAGTAAGTTTGTGATGATGTACACGTGGCCTCTTTTCCTCATTAGGTAATGCTATTGTGGCCAATGTCATTAATATTCCATCAATCTATGAGCATTCCGGTGTGTGTGTGGATATTTTTTTTTAACCCTCATATGCACATTGCTATATTCCATTTTTTTGGTAACTATAATGAACACTTGTTATCAGGTTACTCGCATGACATTTGAATTGTTATATAATCTGTATAGCTTTAGTTATATTTCGATAACTACTTTAAAACGATAACTACTGACTGTATCGTTTCACAAGATATGACTTGAGTAACACTCCTTTAAAATCTCTCTCTCTCTCTCTCTCTCTCTCTCTCTCTCTCTCTCTCTCTCTTCTCAGGTAGAGGTGTGAACTCTTTATAGTCGCGGAAGTTGAAGTATATAGCGAATAGAAATTGGAAATCGAGAAACAAGGTTAGCGAATAAGTGGTTAAAAATAGGACTACACAGGAGTGAGGTCACGATAACAACTTCTGCGTTCTTTATTGAGTATGATAGATTTATATGACAAAAATTTGTTTTCACTCATGTGATTATGATGTATACAAATAAAGAGAAATACACTTAAGCACTTAGATTAAAAAAAAAAAAAAAGTCTTCAGTAAATGAAGGGATTCAGAAAAAAGATACGGTGTTAATTTCATACTTTTGACACTGAACCAGATATGAATACTTTTTGTAAGCATAACACCACTATTACTGTCCCCTACATATCATAGGATATGATTTATGAATTTCTTATTTAGTTGGATACTGATCTACTGCATTCCATACCAGAACGGTAATTAGTTATGTTGCGAAGTCTTTGGTGGGTGGAACTTCCAACTAACAGGCAGAAGTGTCTTTACCACTTGAGGTTAAATGTATTCCGATCTTAGGAAGGGGAAATTTCTTTGGATGCAGATGAACAGTATATCGGGACAGGTAAACGACCTTTAAGGGGTTGAGGAACTGCTTGATTAGCTATGTGATAAACATTTCCGATGTCAGTGTCAATAATTAAAAATTTTTTACGCCTGTCAGAAGCAATAAGATATATGATTCCTATTATAAAGATGCAAACTTCTTTAAAACAGCTCTCATGAGGACAGGAAAGGTGTATAGTGCGATCTAATTTGATATTGTAATACAAGGGGCGAAAGGACTGGTAAAGGAAGAACAGAGGAAGAACCGGAAAAAAATAGGATAATTGGAAAAGAGGTTTTTTTTTTTTTTTTTTTTATAAAACAGATATATAAGATGACGGAAAAGACTATGGACGACATAAAATGGC
>NC_090760.1:51119719-51129719 GCF_036898095.1 Palaemon carinicauda | reverse complement strand
AAGTACATGAGGAACAACGAAACACTTCATCGGCAGTATAAATGAAAATAAATAAAGAATGAAATAATTTATCAAAGTAACTAAGACCTGTTTTTCCTTTTTCCAAGAAACTACAAAGCGACCACAAGAAACCTTTATCGTGATCATAAAGGTCAAAAGAGAAAGGTTCCAGTTTTACAAGTCCAGCGACCCACAAAAGGTGAATTTTACATACTTTTATACATCGTCAAATTTCTATTACCATAATGACCAAGTTCCTCCATAAACGATATTTATTGTTATTTTAGACCAAAACCATAACGATCCATTTGTTCGGATGGAGTTCAGCCGGAAATATTGTTCTGGAAGTACTAGGAATAACTTTCTTTTATATTTTCTAATTTGAAATAAAAAGGGAAAATTTCGAATACAGATCAGAAGTTATCTTATAATTTCTCTTGGGAACAACAATCGTAATGAAAATTCTTTGGTTTAGTATTCAATTATGAAAAAATCTGCTCGTAAACCCATTTGATTTAATAAGATAAGGTAAGAGAGACACAGTGGAGAATTCTTATTATTATCAATGTAACCCTGGTTAGAGAAACAGGATGCTATGAGCATAAGGGCTCCAACATGCAAAGAATATCTCATTGAGAAAAAAAAAATAAGGGAAACAAAACAGAACAGTGTGGCCGAGTGGACCCTCAGCCAAGAAAACTCTACCCCAAGGCAGTGGAAGAGGAAAGTAATAGCTAGACAGTTACAGTGCAGTTGTTAACTTCTTGAGCAGAGGAGATTTGTTTGATAATCTCAGTGTTGTCAGGTGAAAATGAGGATAGTTGAGCATGTAGAAAGAATAGGCCAGATTAGTCGGTGTATGTGCACGAAACAGACAAATGAGCCGTAAATAGAGAGAAGGATCCAATGTAATAGGCCTGGCCAGTAAAAGGACCCAATAACTCTCTACCGGCTGTATCTCAACGGGAGGGTGGTGTCCTGGTCAACCTACTACCTTTAAAGATCAAAAGGGGAAAGGATAAGTCGATCTAAGAATAGATAAGAAGAAAGAATTGAACGATAATGTCGTCTGATTTTAACAATTGCTGGACCCTTTGATAACATAAGCAATGAAACAGATCTGGTGTTATTTGATAAATAATCTATTTATTTTCATAAGTTACGCACATGCGCATGCAATCTCTCTCTCTCTCTCTCTCTCTCTCTCTCTCTCTCTCTCTCTCTCCGGATGGAAATTATATTTGTGTATGAGTATAAGGCCATGAGAAATTTTGGGCTCAAGAATAAATGTAGCGACTAGTCATTCACCATTATATGCAGCCATTTACGCTTGAGAAATCAGCGGATAGCCAAAGTAGAGAATGATAACGGTCCAGTTTACCCTCTGTTTCCTATAAAAAAATTGCTAATATTCATATTTAGAAAACGTAAACGGTTAACTCACATTATAACGTATTACGGATCTCAATGTGTTTAAAATACTAAAAGTATGGATATGTTTTTTTTATTTACCATATATAAAAGAAAGAAATAAGTTTTATGAGCAACATTTATATTAATCTGACTTGATATTTCACTATAGAGTTATTTGTAAGAATATATAAGATTAAAACTGATTCATCAACGTTTTCTAGTTTTTTCATCAACATTTTAAAACAAATTCAATTGAAGCTGTTTTTTTCGAATAGCATTATAATTACCAACAACTAAATCAAAAGAAAGTTTTTAAAGAAACAGTTTGGAATTCATATTTACTGGAAATATCAAAATTCCTAAATATATACATCAAATCTCCATGTATGCTGACTTATTTTTAAAGTGATCAATATCTTAACAAATTGGATTTATCGATATGTGGCTAGAGGGGAAAGAATGTGTAAGAAAAGAGAAGAAAAAAAAAAACTGAAAATTAGCAAATATTTTTTGAGTAATTCTTATTGGATATTTTATATAAACTATTTACTTGTCTTCAAAACTATGGAAATAAAGCTAATCTTACTGATGCAAAACATTAAAGATTGATAATAGTCTGTCACGTCCCTTATGGGTTAAAAATGAGTAGCATTTGATAAAGAAAAAAAAATATTCGGGATGTTGCTATCTCCAAAAAAAACAAGGCTTGAAGAATTCGGAAGCTGAATTAACTTTGAATTGTGTATAATATTAGTATAAGCCTTTTCTTTTCGTCTAAGAATACATCAATATTCACGGATAAATAGGTTGGTTTACTTATCTTTCCCCTTGGCAGTAGATATCTTTCTATTTTTTTTTTTTGGTTCTCTCTCTATTTATTCCCATACAGAAATTAAAAAGCTTCATTGACAATCCGCCAGCATCATTACAGACATTGAGTTCAGTATTCATGTTGCATGATTTTTTATTTCCATAGTTCTGACCCTACTCTGCATTTATATTTTCCTAGACAATATCATCCTGTTCGTAATGCTAGTTATGCATTTATTTCTAATAGCCAAGCATTTTTCATCACAGGGCTCAATACTTCACAGTGTTTTGTAAGTTTCATTCCAGCTGTAACAAGTAGAATCACCCTGTTGACAACCTCTGGCAATTCATTTAAAGGAAATTCCGTTGACGACGTAGGAACTGAAAAGGACTATTTTTTAAACATTCGAAAAAAGGGTAATTTGGGCAACACACGAAAACTGAATGTCCTCCACGTTACCCAAATCCCATTAGAAGCTAATTATGATGTTCTACATAAAATATTTGACTGTTACGGATTAATAAAAAGAATTAGAATGAAACTTCAAGATGATAATTGGGATTCTTGGTTATCATTTAATTGTCACGAGGAAGCATTTAATGCAAGCCGTAACATTGTTAATATTGAAATAAGAAATATAAGTATTAAGGGTGTTCTGTGTGATAGGGCACCTTAAAGATCTGGATGTCTACAGACCAGCAGACTGGATTGATAAAGATATAGAGGTAGATATGCCATCCCAAAGAAAGCCAAAACGACCAATGTGGCTTCTTGCTCAATCTACAGGAGGTACGGAAAATTATTTCAAGATCTGCAAATTTCTTCAGAGGAAGGTAGGAATGGTCACACCTGGAGATATATCTCGATTCGGTAAGAAAAGTCATTTGATAAAGGCTAAATCATACGCGCGTATGTTATATTGTCCAATTTGAAGACAGTAAATAATGATATAAAGTTGGACATCAAACCCCATATATACTTTAGCTATGGAAGGGGAGTGGTTTTCAATAGGGATCTATATGAGTTTACCGAAGCGGAGATATTGGCTGTGTCCACTATCAGTGTGGAAAGTACATAAAGTACCAGGAACATCAATGATTGTTCTTACTTTCCAGTATGCTGATGTACCTTTCCACATAGACATAAAAGATGAAAGGATTAGAGTTCAACCTTTCAAGCAGAAGCCACTGCAATGTTATAATTGCTTTAAATTTGGGCATCCTTCCAAAGTTTGCAAGAATGATGAAATTTGTAATACTTGCTCCGATATTTACCATGGAGAATGTACACTTGAGGCAAGGTGCTTAAACTGCAACTCGAATCACAAATCTAATGATAGGAGCTGCCAGTTTTATAAGTTAGAAGAGGCTGCCCTCAATAAATAAATTATTGATCATATAAGCATGGGGCATGCCAAGAGATTATTAAATAAATCTAATACCTATGCAAGGACATTAAAAAATGGAGAAAAAGTTCCTCGGGAATCATCTCACCCACCGAAAACTGTAAGTAGTTCTCGAAAAAGGAATTCACCATCTATTGATAAAGTGCTGCATAATAAGACAAGAATATCTCCTCCTAAAGATTTATCATTGAGTATCAACAAAAAGAAATTGCCCACCACTATCAAACCTTTGTCCCCCATTACAGAGGATACTACTAACCTCTCCCAGGCCATATCCTTGCCTGATTTAATGGAGATTCCACCAGAAACCAAGTTATCACGTGTACTTGTAGTGGGGGAGGTACAAAAACCTGGTATCTACCAACCTATTAATCGTAAAAGAGAGAGAGACCTCCATCTCTCTCACCCCCTTCCATAAGAAATATTAGATTTATGACATCAAATAAATATAATATTTTGTGTCTTGATGTTTCCGATCAACCAGAAGACAATTTAAATAAATCAAATCAAGTTGAGGTCCACCATCCGCCTCAACAAATAGATCAAAAGGATACAAAGAAAAACACAAACGTAAAACCCAACATAACAAGACCATCTCTGAAGAAACCTACTAGAAATAATGTTAGATTAAAAACTGCTAATGGGAAGACCTTATCCAAGATGTCTTCCAGAAATAATCTATAGTTTTCTCCTCCATTTTGCAATAGAACTGTCAGGGTTTAAGAGCGAAATTTGACAAACTTAAGCTCCTAATTCATGAACATTCCCCCATGATTGTATGTCTACAGGAAAGTATGTGTGATGCTAACACTCCTAGTCCTGGAGATTGTGTTAGCTATAAAACACCATATAATCATCAAGCAGGGAGTTATGGCGGAAGTCGCATGTACGTTCGTCGAGATGTTCCCCAAATACCAACGTCTATACGTAAAACCATGCAGGCAGTGGTTTTACAAATTGATATAGGGAGAATATATACAATATGCTCTCTGTTCTTACCTCCAAATGATAATATTTTATATGATGAATTAGCAGAGGTCATTCAACAACTCCCTCAACCATTTCTCTTACTGGGAGATATGAATGGTAGACATCCTTTATGGGGTGATGTTATGGCAAACACATGGGGTGATATTATCTCGTCAATTGTGGAGAATGAGGATGTGGGACTCCTTAATACAGGAAAGCCCACGCACTTCCATGTTCAGACAGGTACCTTATCATGCATTGACCTTTCAATAACAAGCTCTAACTGCCTTCTTGATTTTGGTTGGAGGACATTAGATGATTAGCATACTAGTGATCATGCACCAATCATTATAAACACCAACAAGGGTCCGCCTTTACAAAGATCGCCACGATGGAATCTTGACAAGGCAGGCTGGGTTAAATTTTGTGAGTTAAGTGAAATCAAAGGGAATGCACAACAGTTTGAAAGTATTGATAATGCCATAGACCCACTGAATGGAACTCTCCATACAGCCGGAATCAATTTGATTCCCAAAACCACAGGACTATTCAAAAGACGACCAGTCCCGTGGTGGTCTTCAGAATTAATAGCCTTGCACAGAGCCACCAGAAAATCTTTGACTAGATTGCGTAGACACCATACAGATGAAAATTTGATAACATAAAAAAAGTGTAGAGCACAGTTCAGTCGTGCCATGAAAGAAGTCACGCACCAATCTTGGATGGCTTTTGTTTCCTCCATTAATGGTAGAACACCACCATCTTCAGTATGGAGGAAAATAAAAAAGATTGCAGGCTAATTTACTCTGAACCCACCACCAGTGTTGAAAGCGAATTGTCAGTATGTGACAAGGAAATGAAGTTAGCAATGCCCTGGCTGACCATTTTTCAAATGTATCGTGCAAGAGTGTAGTAGCTCCTGGTCACCAGTACAGGAGCATTAAAGAAAAGAAAATTTTAAATTTTGCAACAGGAAGGGAAGAGTCATATAATTCTCCTTTCACTGAAAAAAAACTTGATTCGGCATTTTCCACTTGTAACGATACAGCCCCTAGACTCAATGGAATTCCATATGCAATGATAAAACATGTACAAAGTTATTTATTTCAAGCTTTATTAATAGAATATGGCATGGTCATAGTTATCCAAGTGTTTGGGAACTAGCCATTATTTTAGCCTTTTCAAAACCCGGTAAGGACAAGTTTTTAGCTGCAAACTACCGACCTATTGTATTGACATCTTGTTTATGTAAAATTATGGAGAAGATGGTCAATGCAAGGCTGATGTGGTAACTTGAAAAGAAGGGTATTTTATCACCGATTCAATGTGGATTCAGAAAAATACACTCAACGACCGACGTGTTGATAAGACTTGATTCTTCTATTTGTGAATCTTTTGCTTCCAAACAACACCCTGTGACAGTCTTTTTTGACCTTGAAAAGGCATATGATACCACCTGGAGATATGGTATACTTCAAACAATTCATGAATTGGGAGTGAGAGGAGAGCTGCCACTATTTATTCAGGCATTTCTTTCAAATAGAGCTTTTCAAGTGAAAGTGGTGGAAGCTCTATCAGAGAGCAAATGACAGGAAGAAAGAGTTCCTCAGGGTAGTGTGCTGAGTGTAACCCTTTTTGCACTAGCAATTAAGGGGATATCCTCAGCCCTTCCCTGGGATGTTCTCTCAACATTATCTGTGGATGATCTCTCCATATCATTCGCTGGAGCTAGAATGGCAATGGTTGAGAGAAAACTACTACTCTCAATTGACAAAATTATCCAGTGGGCCGAAATGAATGGATTCAAGTTCTCGACAAGTAATATACTATTGTACATTTCTGTCTTATCCGGGGGGTACATCCAGACCCGGATATATACATTAAAGGTCAACGGATCCCACGTCTAGGGGAAGCTAAATTTTTAGGTTTGTTATTTGATTGTAGACTTACATGGGTCTTTTACCTAAAAGAGTTAAAATCTAAATGTGTTGAGGCTCTGAATCTTTAAAATGTATTGTCCCATACATCATGGGGGGCAGACTGCAATACTTTTATAAAATTATACAAGGCCTTGATTTTTTCCTAAATTAGTTATGGATGTGAAATATACTCTTCAGCCACCCCAAGCCGGTTAAAAATATTAGATTCAATGCATCATGCTGGTATTTGATTGTCCATAGGAGCATTTAGAACCTCACCTATCCCAAGTCTTCTTGTTGATGCGGGAGAGTTACCTCTAGACCTTTACTAAATGTCTTCCATTATTCGGTATTAGTTTAGATTGTAAAAACTCCCTACCTCTATAGCCTTTCAGATTGCAAGCCTTGTAAGACACATATCATACTTTGATTTGCACCCAAAATCTCCTCAACCTTCTGCCTTTTGGGTGAAACGATTATTAAACAGTCTGGATATATTTAAAAAGTAAGGTACCTCCACTCAAGGTATCATCAACGCCTCCACGGAAATTACCAGTGATATCTTTTTGTTAATACCTTATTGGAGCCGTGGAACATGTTGAAGAACATAGAGGATCGACTTTTATATATACTGATGGCTCCAAATCTGATGCTGGGGTTGGATTTGGAGTACATAGTAATGGTTTTAATTGTAGAGGTCCACTTCCCCTAACAGCTTCCATATTTACTACCGAACTGTATGGCATATTAACCGCTATTGAGAAAATAGCTTTGGAGAAGGAGGGTAATTTTACAATTTTTAGTGAAGCAAGGAGTGTTCTTCAAGCTTTATAAGTTTTTAATTCTAGTAACCCTCTAGTTTTAAAGATTTTAGAAAGGCTTTTTATTACTGGATGGAGAGGTATAATGGTTCGATTTTGTTGGGTTCCACCACATGTCAATGTGTCTGGGAATGAGAAGGCAGATTCACTGGCAAAGAATGCTGCATCCGAGTTGCTGCCAAGAAGGTATCCCATTCCGTGTAATGACTTCCTACCTAACATCAAGAAATTGCTTTGCAATAAATGGCAACAGCACTAGGATAGTCTAGATGGCAATAAAATAAGAGAAGTAAAAAATATCATATCTCCTTGGAGGTGTAACATGATGCCCCGAAAATGGGAGACTTCTCTTTGCCGTCTCCATATTGGTCACACTCGGTTGACACACGAGTTTCTGCTGAAGGGCCAACACCAACCGCATTATGACGACTTTTTAGTACCTCTAACAGTGAGGCATTTGTTGACCAAATGCCCCAATTACAATAACTTAAGGAATGGATATTTATTTGAGGCTTGAGGTGACGGTGGCAGGTTCATCCTTGCCAACATTCTTTTGCATGACGTATCCTACAATGCGAGTGGCATTTTTAGATTTATTTCAGAAGCAGGTCTCTTGAAAACTATCTAACTTGTATAATGACATTTAACTTTTATGGTTTTAATTGAATATTCTTCTAATTTTTATATAAAATAAATGATATCGGCGTCAATGACCTTATATGTCAGGATGCCTGAAAATTTTAGATAAATCAATCAATCAATTAATCAGAAGTTCAAACTTACAGCAAATTATTTAATGTAGAACAGGGTGCCCTAAGTCTCTTTACTTGTATATATATATATATATATATATATATATATATATATATATATATGAATATATATATATATATATATATGAATATATATATATATATATATATAAATATATATATATATATATATATATATATATATATATATATATATATATATATATAAATATATATATATATACATATATATATATATATATATATATATATATATATATATATATATATAAATATATATATATATAAATATATATATATATATATATATATATATATATATATATATATATATATATATAAATATATATATATATATATATATATATATATATATATATATATATATATATATATATATATATATCAAAGATATCTTTAAATATTGTTAATGTTCTGAAGATATTTTACTTTAATAGTTCGCTACTTCTCTTGTAGTTGATTTTCCTATTTCCATTCCACACTGTGTTATGTTTTTCAATGTTAAAGGTGTCTGGTTTCAGTTCTAGTTCCATCAGAATAAATGTTCATAAGAACATTAGCCGGGCATTCCCATCCCCCTGCAATTTTGGTGTCAAATCACCGCAGTGGCTTCCACAGTAAACAGCTTAAACTCACTGTCCTGGGCAGGGATTGATCCGCTGCCATGCGAATGCTAGACGAATACGTTACCACTGTACTTGACAGTAACCTTTTGGGTAATAGCCTCCTGATTTTACAACTTGGGTTGTAGCTTTGGTAATTATTATTATCATTATAATAATAATAATAATAATAATAATAATAATAATAATAGTAATAATAATAATAATGATAATAATAATAAACTGGAGCATTATTATCACTGAAATCACCATGCATAAGCCAATATTGACGGTGTTACCTAAATATTTATCATCTCCATCATCATAATTATTATCATCATCATAATAATCATGAAAATTATGATATTCGTTAGTTTACTATCATTTGCCATTATCTTTATCATTTTGTATTACCGCATTTATCACAAGTAAATCACTGTCTCCGTTATCTTTAATTCAGTTAGATATGAGACATTGAACGCAATATAAACACCATAATAGCCAGTAGTATCACTCATTTTCCTTATTGAGCATCATCTCCCTCTTCAGACTCCCAGCATCACAAATACTGTAATAAAGTGGATATCCAAGTTCTCAGAGAAAGCCATTAATCCTTCAAGATCCACATCGATCGGAGACGACCTAATATACCGCCTGACTTAACCTTAGGTTCATAGGATACCTTTTAATCTTAAATTTAAAGGCAAGAAAGGTTTAAGGAGCTTAGAGATAGATTATATGTTTTCCTTAGTTTTTGTATATGTAAGCAATCTATCTGAAGGAGAGGTTGACAGGATTTGATGACTTCTGTCTCATATATTCATCAACGAGCATCTTCAAAGGATTAAATCTTCATAAAAATTATCTCGGAATTGGAGATAACTTTTCATGGAAACATGTTCATCTGTAATTGGATTGCTATTTATAGTTAATTACTACTATTAAAATACAACTGTAATGTCTTTATTGCTGTTTTTTTTTCTTTCTTTTTTTCGTGGGGAGGACTTAGGTGGTTTGTGTTTCTGTAATTGCTCATTAATTAGGACATATAGGTCATTTGGTGTTAGACCATTCTGCCCGTTGGTATGGATGGAAACAATAGTCTTTATTCAAAACGATTTGCTAAAGATCTTTCAACTCCCATTTGTAAGATTTAGGAAGTGAATTACATGAATACTTTGCAAAGGATTTTGTTCTTATCACCAAGTAAAGATCTGCAATCTTTACTTGACTCCTTCTAGCTATTTTGAATCTTTATATTTCAAA
>NC_090760.1:51112219-51114719 GCF_036898095.1 Palaemon carinicauda | reverse complement strand
AGCTGAAGGGTATAGGCAAATGTTCAGGAACTCCATCAAAGGAACCACCCAAACTTATTTGGAATTGTTTCAGGTCAAATTAAAACAGTTTAGAAAATGGCTAGAATCTGAAAACATAACTACCTTTGAACAATTACAGAACTTAATGGTACTAGAGGAGTTTTTGAGGAGAATTCCTTCCAACATTTCTATGTACATCAGAGAACGGCAGGAGAAGGAGGGGAAGAAGGCGGCTCTTCTTGCTGATGAATATCACCTCATCCATAAGGTAAAGAAACATAACTCTACAGATCAGGCAAGTATAAATATTTATTGTTCCTTCTGTAAACAGAAGGGACATGCCATTAAAGACTGTCCTAACCCCCGATGTCAATTTTCTAAGGTTATGCAGCCTTCTCAGCAAACAGCAGGGAACAGACCAGAGACTACTCAGAGCAAAAACCAAAGAAGGATTGCTCTCCATTGTTCTCAAGTCACAAATGACTTCTCTGATTTCCTTTGCTCTGGTACTGTCAATAATTACCCTGTAAAGTTGCTAAGGGACACAGGATCGTCGCAAACTATAGTAAGTGATAAATTGAAACCTCTGACTCAGCCTACTAATAAATATGTTACCATCACTGATTTATCCAGTAAATTAGTGTTACCTCTGGTTAATATGCATATAGATTGCCCTTACTTTACTGGAAGAACTGAAGTAGCCTTACTGGATAGAGAATTGCCTTGTGAGAAAGCTGATATTCTGTTAGGAAATGATTTAGCTGAAGGAACTGTCTTACCTAATCTCATCATTTCTCAACCAGGGTGTGTTATAGAAAATGAGCAGAACCAACAGGAAGTTCTACCTTGCCAAGCCACCACTCGTTCTGCTGCTACTAAAGCTGCAATTGGAGTTCCCACTGATGACGACACCTCAAACTCCTTACCAGACTTGGTTGGTCTCCATCATGATGAATTCGTCAATCTTCAGAGATCAGATGATAGCCTTAAGGAATGCTTCAATAAGGTTGAAAATCCCTCGGATAAGAGCCATAAGTTACCCTTATTTTATCTAGAGAATAATATTCTCATGCGTCATTACAGGTCTCCTACACTGACTGAGAAAGACTCGTGGCGCGACTGTCATCAACTGGTTGTACCTGGCAGCCTCCGATCTTCAATCATGAAATTAGCCCACTCTGCTGAGAGTCATCTAGGCATCACGAAGACATGCAGGCGCCTCCTAGAAGATTTCTACTGGCCCAGAATGAAGATGGACGTAAAGAGTTTCGTAGAGAGGTGTCATGTGTGCCAAGTTACCGGAAGACCTAATGAAAAGATACCACCGGCCCCTCTAGTGCCCATTGTGGTCCCTAGTACACCTTTTGATAAAATAATTATAGATTGTGTTGGACCTTTGCCAAAAACTAGCCGGCGTAATGAATATATACTAAGTGTTCTTTGCCCCACTACTAGGGTCCCTCTCGCATTTCCACTTAAAAATATTTCTGCTAGAAACATTATCCAACAACTGATAAAAGTTTTTACATTGTTTGGTTTTCCTAGGGAACTTCAATGCGATAGAGGTACCAACTTTACCAGTACTTTGTTCCAGAGTGCTCTCCATCAATTTAATATCTTTAATGTTCTCTCTTCAGCCTATCATCCTCAGTCCAATGGGGCCTTAGAGAGAGTTCATCAGACTCTTAAGAATTTGCTACGACGCTATGGAATGGAAACGGAGAAGGAATGGAATGGAATGAAGACATCGACTTACTTCTGTACATAATTCGGAGCGTACCAAATGAGTCTACAGGAGTTTCTCCATTCGAGATGATGTTTGGACGAAGACCCAGGTCAAACCTCAGCATGATAAAAGAACAGATACTAAAAGATTCTAGGAAAGAAAATCAGGTAAGCCTTCCCCAATACTTGAAGTCCTTGGAGGAGAAGTTGTTGCATATCCATGCCTTCGCTCGAAAGAACTTGCAGCATGCTCAAGAGCTTATGAAGGATAGATATGATAAGAAGGCAAAGGTAAGAGAGTTTAAGTGTGGAGATAAGGTGCTGGTATATCACTGCGTACCTGGCTCTCCCTTGAGAGAGAAATTCATGGGACCTTATAAGATTATCAGGCGGACCACAAAAACAAACTATGTTATTGCAACTCCTGACAGACGTAAGCCAACTCAGCTTATACACGTGAACTTGATAAAACCCTATCATGAATCTACTACAGGTATAGTTAATCATGTAATTCATGACTTTAAATCTGCCAAGCAGAGTTTGTCACTAACGCCTCTTAATCACAGGTCACAGAATGAGATGCAGAATGAGGTGCAGACTCCTACCAAGGTTGGTACAGACGTGAGCCACGAGGATGACGAGACTAATTTCAGTGTGAAGTCGACTTTGTCTTGGAAGGACATGAACAATTCGGAAATTCTAAAGTCCCTTCCACGGTTCCTAGACTGTTCACCAAATCAAAAGAAATACTTGAGTATACTCATTAGCAAGTATG
>NC_090760.1:51092219-51107219 GCF_036898095.1 Palaemon carinicauda | reverse complement strand
TCAAAAACAAATCCCTCTATTTCGTAAAACAAAGAAAAAGTTCAGGAGAGAAAGGCAACACTAAAACAAAACAAAAAATAAATATTGAAGAGTCCACCCGAGTGTCGCTCCACCAACCAAAATACCGGATACCCTGAGCTCTCTATCCTGTCCCGGTCACCAAATATGTTACGACCCTTGTCGGGCCGTGGTGCAAGTTCTTATTGCACGATAAGAGAGGTCAGTGATTATGAAAATATCTAGTATGAAAATTGGTCAGTAGAAACGAAAACACCTGGGAAAACTTAACGATATTTATAAACAACAATTTTTAGAACAGTCAACCTAGTGACTACTTAACAATTTGAATTAACAACCTAACACTAAATATTAACAACAAATACTTAACAAATAACAATTAACAATTAACACTTAACCAATGACAAAATTCCCAAAAGAAAACACCACACTCTCAACGAGAGAGAGTCAAACATTTAGATTATTAACCGAAAGAAAAAAAAAATATGTATTCTCACACACTCTTTGGGGCTGGATAAAATAGCGACTCCAATTCACTCAGCTATCGTAGTGAGTGAACCTCAGCAGGACTCCTCATCAAAGGGAGAGAAAGGGAGTCCCAACCCAAAAAAAAGGTAAATAAGATCTCCTACCTGGCAACTGCCTCCCTACATGCCACCACGAGCTCTAAGGCTCCAGCAGCTCACTATGGCGAGTATGCGTTGGCGGTGGTGTCTCTCCCAAGTCCACCTTAAAGCTGGGATTCCTACGTCGGCGCTGTGGACCGCAGAAGAGAACACACAGGAAATGCAAGTCATCGCAGGTGGCAGAAATGCACCTGCTAAAAGCCATCAACCGTTGGTGTCACATCCCTCCGAAAAGCTCACATAAGCTAGCTGCTGAAGTAGGTCCGGGTAACCTCGAGCTCAAACTATGTCTTTTAGCAATCGAGTTCCTCGCAGGTAAACACAGGTGTCTTTTCTCACCAAGGGCTCGAAAAACACAGAAAAGAAACAAGCGTTAAACTAGACACTTATAAATCTTTAAACGATGGGTGAGGAGGCTAAAACTGAACTTCAAAAGAAAAAAATATCAAATTTACAACTAAAGCCCTATAAACTAAATTTTATACTAATTTTACATCAAACAAAAATGTAGTAACAAGGCTGACGTAAACAAAAGTATAATTTACGGTAATATATATATATATATATATATATATATATATATATATATATATATATATATATATATATACATATATATATATATATATATATATATATATATATATATATATATATATATATATATATATATATATATATATATATATATATATATATACACATACATATATATATATATCAAACTAAACAAGAAAGGTACAATAAATTGTTTGATTTCTATCTTATCCAGATTTAAAAATTCGTCAAAATATCATAAATTACAATTGAAATTTCTCATTGCGTACTTGAATATAATTTCTTTCTTATACTTTTTTATGAGAAAAAATGCATATTGCTTTTATGTCAATCAAATCTAAATAAAAAAAAGTAAAATATTTTAATAATCATGTAGTACTGACACTACCCAAAGATAAATTGTTAAGAAAACACTTGACTAGACTAAATAATGACTTTAACGGTTTTGATGAGATAATTATTTTGACAATATCTAAACACAGGTACACTGGAATATACTATAAAGGTTATTGTGGTTGTTTTATCTTTGATTGAATTCATATAATTTTTATATAAAAGGTTGGTCAAATTGTAAAGATCGTAAAAAAAATAAGTCAGCTTTTTAACCTTTATTCATAAATTCTATTCTTTCATTTTAGGTGCCGAAGAACTTACAACACTACCACATTCACCACGTGGGAACCTACTTCTACTAGGAGACCTAGACCTAAAGGTACAAGACTGGATCCGTCAAGTTTGCATCAACGGTGGAGTCATCAACGCGAGGATCGTCATGGCCGCAGTAGAAGCAATTGTCACCAAGTTCGCCCGCCATCGACTACAGCGTTATAGGCGACCCATCAACATCACCAAAGCTATCGCTCAATCACTACTCCGCCGTATGGGATTCGTCAAACGTAAAGGGACCAAGACCGTTAAACATCTACCTGAGGATTTCAACACCATAAGCAATACCTACACTAACAAGATTAGCAAGAATACACAGGATCATATAATATCCGACTCACGCATTTTCAACTGGGACCAGACAGGGTGTCAACTTGTACCAGGGTGTGACTGGGCCATGGACCAACAAGGCACTCAACAGGTCTCCATTTCCGGACTAGGCGACAAACGACAGATAACTCTGCTTCTTGGCGTGACCAAAGCCGGATAAGTTTTGCCACCGCAACTCATCTACGCATGAAAAACAGACAGGTGCTTACCCAAGGGCGTCACCTTTCCAGAAAGCTGGGACATCACTTACACAGACCTGTCATCTAAAATATCTTCCATTTTCCTTACATAAGCAGCTTTATCCAATATTACAACTTCATGACCTTTATACGGTTTACTTGTAATTATAGTTGAGTCTTTACCTAGATTTCTTAAGATTTTATTATCCTTTTTAGAAAAAAATAGGGGAAAGAACTTTGTGAGGTTTGAAATTATAGAATGTTTTGTGCAATGTCTTGTATGACTCGTTTAAAGCCACATCCATAGTCTCCATGTGGAACCTCATTGTCAAGGTATGAATACAAATTTGCAAGTGCTAAAAAATGTCTATAAAAGTTTATACGAAAATGGGGCAGTATGAAGTTCAACCCATATGCTAAAATTCCTTTTTCCTTAGGTGATAATTTTCGACAGGAGTGATTAAAAATAACTTTATTACTGTCAAGTGAGTCTAGAGAGTTTGTTATACCTAAAATTTTAGTTTCTTTTCGTGGGATTTTATATTCTCAGTATTAACTAACAGTAGTGTTTAACTCATTTTCTAATCTGATTTTTTCTTTCCCTAAATTCTTTATGGTTTTAATTTTATGATTGTTTTCTATGGTCAGAAGTTTAAATTGCCATTTTTGATACAATTAAGAATGAAGTAAATTACGTTTATACAACCTATGATATGAAAATTTTAGTAAGATTTCATAGCTTTTACATGTTTTAAAAAAATTCAAGTCTGCTTCATTCTTCCTTAATTTAATTGCAGTTTGTTATAATTTTCTGAAGAGGTGCAGTCCTTGACGGCCATATGTTGTTAAAATTATAGTTGATAGTTGGGTTCCTCTCTGGAATCGCAATTTCAGTAGAAATAAAAAAGTCAATGATGCTATCATCTTCTTTATTTGGTAGCTTTCGACATAAGTTATGTCATCCTCAGCCTATCTGCAATTATCATTATGTGAAATTAATAAAATTGATAAAAAATCATCCTAAGTAAATAGTTAGGAAGATACACTTCCAAGAGCTGCACAACTAGCTCTAAAATTAAAGCAGTCAAGGAACATAAACCATATAAAAGACTTTTTACACATATAACTATATAAAAGATTCAATAACTAATATACCTAGTCACCCGCAGCAGACGATGACTACCCATCCAGAGCAGCAACCCACAGACCAAACGGATCAATGGGTCACCGGCAACTGAACAGGTAAGCCATCATTCAAGCTGGGTTTTGTCTTAAAAATGTATAGAGACTCCAAGATGCTCAGTTGAATTACGCTACTAAGTCTGTCTGTAAGTATGAAATTTTCTTAGAAATGGCATGACCAGATTTAAAGGTGTGGTCATAAATAACTGAAATGGGTTTCTTATTTAAAGGTACAAGGAGAAAGCCATAGACATTCAATAAAACTTGGTATAATATAAAGAGGACATAAAGGAATTGATTGTTGAAAGTTTCCAAGGAAGAAACGAAAATATAAGGTACAGCATGTTGCGTAAACTAGTATTGATAGTGTTGTCAAAGGAAAAGCCTGGAATGACTAGAGAGAATATTTACATAGCAAAGCAGAGGAGGCTGGTGAAACTATGAATTCAGGGAGTGGCTCTGATTTAGGAATCACTTATAATTATCAATGTAATTTCAACGGGGCCAAAGAAGACGCATATACTAAAAAAAAAAAAAAAAAAAAAAATACTTTCATTTTGTAAATAAGCAGATAGTCTTCTGAATAAGGCTCTTAAAATTTTGGGTTATTAGCAATTAAGATATCATATACAATTTTTTTTTTTTTTTGAGTGGCGAGGAAATTATTAATTTCACGAAAAAAAAATCGGTTTCCATATAAAAGAAACACCCATGCGAGATTTTTTCCTATTATACACCTAAATTGGATTTTTGCTCTACATATTCTAGGATTATGATATTTACGAATATCATATTTTAACACAATAATTCCTAGGAATAGTTTATTGAACTCGTTTTCAGAATTGGTTAATTTTGCAAGTAATTTTCAGCGAAAGAGGTCTTGGGAAAGATTATTGTGTTTTTGTCACAGGAAAATTTGTCTTCGAGTTTCTGCTGTTCGTTTAGGATATGTTTAGTATTTTTTTTTCTTTTCTATAGAAATTCAACATATTAGTCAATTATTGAACTGAAAGGGATATATATCAACAAAATATATATGCATCTTAATGGCAATGGAAGAACCCCTTCGAATATCCCTACAATTCATTTAAACTTTATTTGCTGTTATTTTTAATCGTTTTCCAGTTACGCAAGTTGAGTCCTGATACCTATTTTTTCCAAGATAAATAATACTAGAAAACTGTTAATATTTCTTGAATATTGTATTCGATTATACCATTGAAGAGTTGTTATCCTTCACATAGTCAGTAGATATAATTTGGGATTTCAATTTCCAAGCGATTTCTTTATACAGTATATATGTAAAAATCTATCCAAGACTCATAGCTTAGACTTTTTCTTTGACCTTGACCTTGACCTGTGGTTACGCCAATAACATTGGACTCTCATTCTTGAGGTAGGGGGTATCCATACCCTATTATATTCATATTAACTGACCTGCCTTTTCAGTGTGTATGTATGGTCTATAGTCTAAGTATAATTATTGTACCTCTAATTCTAAATTCTAGGGGATTTCTTTCTAATAGTAACACTTTATTTTTTGTTAATCTTAGATTATTGTAGGGGGAGGGGTATATATTTATACCTTTAGACAGGCTTTGCCCACACGTTGTCCGTATCAAGGATTATAACGCATGGGGTCATTCAGGACCTAGCTTTAGGGTCAATGATTTCCAACGACTTTGTAAAAACCGTATGAAAAGTCAAAGGAGCCCAGACAGAGACGTACTTGTCTCAGCCCTGCTGGGCATGAAAGAACTTCAAGTGGCACTTATTCTGTATGAAAGCATGATGATAGATTACATATAAGTAGGAATACGATTAAAGACAGAGATGATGGGATGAGGCCTAATAGTGTTTTATACGATTTAATGGAAATAAACAGAGTTGAAATTATCCTTATATTATATTTCATTAGGGTGAGAGCCAATATATATGACAAAAACCTAGAAATTTTCTTTTCATTGCGCCAACCTTGGTAAATACTGGATTTTTCATTTTGTGGACATTTTATCTCTTAATAGAGAACAGCTTTTCTTTAACTGGTAACCAAGCAATGAAGCCATCAAGTACTCACTGCCTAAATAAAGCATTCAGTACAGAAACCAATATTGAAAACACCAACCTTATCACAAAGCTTGCTAAACCGTCGATTAATATATGTTTCTTGGTTTAAAAACTTATTTGTAATTAAAATTAACAGTATTGATCGATATTTTTGAAATTAATGATTCTATACGCTGTTAATAATTCCCATCCCCATACAGTACTTGAAAGAAGAGGAAAATTAATAATATTTTGGTTTCAAAAAATCCTTCAAACAAATATCATCATAACAATTGAATCCAACTAAAATGGTGGAAAAGTGCTCATTTGCTTAGCATTCGATTTTGTGACAGGTATTATTTTCGATTTTGAACCATTGAAAAGGGATAATCTATAATAATTTTTGATGAACAGTTTTCCCATTACGTTTGCTTTTGAGGCAGTTTTATATGAATAAGTTACATTCTGGTTGAGTACTTTATTGCAAACAGTGTGAGATTTTAACAAAATGGAGTGTATTTCCATTTACTGAATAGCTACTTATATGAATACCACACCATAAGAGCAGACCTGATTGTGGTAATAATGCATTGATTTGCTATACTTATGATATGTGTTGATGAATATTTATTCTGAAGGTTACTTTAATAATAAAAGAAATGTGTAAGTTTACAGTATATATATGAATTCTATGTAAGTGAGATGTCTAGTAAACAGGAATTCCTTCCCTCTTAAATGGAGAGGCATGAGAGCGTCAAGAGGATGTGGAAATGGTTGTTTAAAAACTAGAGAATCATTAGTTCCCAAAAATCCATGTTGTTTTCTCTTGTCTTAATAACTAAGGATGTATATCTCCAATGAAATACTAATGCACGAAGGATTTTTTCTTAACGAATTGCGGTACAAGAATTGTATTTGCTTTCTTGCATACCAATACAGAGTTGTTCGTGAGTTTGTGGTTGTGTTACGGAATAAGAGTATGTATGGCTGTGGTAATGTATCCTTTGCTTGCGTATTGCTGTCTCTGCATCTGTGTGTGTTTATGTGCGTGTGTGTGTGTGTGTGTGTGTGTGTGTGTTTGTGTGTGTATTCATATAAGTAACGTAAAAATCTCACATTTGCACAATCATTATGCCCTACAATTTCTTTCACCAGATAGTCAAATACGTATATATACTGATAAGAGTTAAACTATAAGTAACTGAAGATGGTAGTACCAAAATAAGTTTTTCATTTTATATTTCTTTTACGATACTCCCAGGAGAGCCAATTTTCCTCCGTTGCAGTGAAATACCGAAAGTGTGTCATGTAAGGCGCACTGAAGGCGTTACTGAATTGCTGTTTATCACAATTAATATTGTTCTGTTTTTGTTCCTTTTCCACAGTTCTCCCCGAACGCTTTCTGTCAAATTTCCTTAAAACGATGTTCAGAAGAAAATATCTTACCAGAAAATATTAATGTGGGAAAGATTGTGGTTAGCAACACTATTAAATATCTTATCAAAAAATAACAGACATATGAATAATAAATGGGACATAAAATTTTATTATAAGTGATTTATTCCAAAATACCATAGATAATAGAATGATTTCTCAATTTAGTATTCAATAATCAATAGCTTTATGGTTTCCAATTTTCTCATTTCGTTCGGAATGTTACCTCTGTTATCGGATGGGACAAAATATTATACAGATTTTGTAGGTTAGTGGACACGGCGAATTAAAATGTGCGGGATCTATAATGATGCATCGTGCATATGTTCAATTGCTCAATTATCAGCAGTCTTTGTGTGGTTCTCCGTTTTTCACAGCTTAGGAGGCAAGGTTTCTTAGGGGCTGATCATTTGTGTACTTGTTTTTTATGTACAATTTCACAATGACCTACGCTTACCTCGCTAGTCACCAGTTACCATTAAACTTTTTTTTACGAAAAATCAGACACTAGTATAAAAATGTCTTAATATAAAAGTTATGTCATTTACATTTTGAAATTATATTACTCGAATTATTATGCATTGTTTCATCTGAATCTTATTGCGAAGGATTCTATGAAATCTGCATTGATCTCTGGTCAAAAGAGAAGTTTTCTGTCAAAATGACTGGACGGAAATAACCAATGATCTAAAAGGTGGATATCGACTAAGATTCATACATTGAAATTCAAGTTAAGGTAGGAACTAAACTTTCAAATATTCTGCTTCAATTAGTGAGTTTCAATGTACTCCTAAATAGATTTTTCAAGAAATCATAATACTTGAAAGGCACCATTTTAGCTTCCAAGACTCCTTTGGGTCTTATGAAATAGGTTCTAATTAGATTATTGCTCTAAATAAGACCACCCACCAAGGACATTTGTCGAAAAAGATTTGTCCAAATTGGAGAAAAAATCGTAATGTTCACATTTTAATTACAGATCCACAATAATCATTGGGTCTCCTATATATCAAATTTAAGTAAGAGTTAAGAAACTCAGAATGTTTCCATTTTAAATAATTTAGTTATGCATTTATTTCTAATAGCCAAGCATTTTTCATCACAGGGCTCAATACTTCACAGTGTTTTGTAAGTTTCATTCCAGCTGTAACAAGTAGAATCACCCTGTTGACAACCTCTGGCAATTCATTTAAAGGAAATTCCGTTGACGACGTAGGAACTGAAAAGGACTATTTTTTAAACATTCGAAAAAAGGGTAATTTGGGCAACACACGAAAACTGAATGTCCTCCACGTTACCCAAATCCCATTAGAAGCTAATTATGATGTTCTACATAAAATATTTGACTGTTACGGATTAATAAAAAGAATTAGAATGAAACTTCAAGATGATAATTGGGATTCTTGGTTATCATTTAATTGTCACGAGGAAGCATTTAATGCAAGCCGTAACATTGTTAATATTGAAATAAGAAATATAAGTATTAAGGGTGTTCTGTGTGATAGGGCACCTTAAAGATCTGGATGTCTACAGACCAGCAGACTGGATTGATAAAGATATAGAGGTAGATATGCCATCCCAAAGAAAGCCAAAACGACCAATGTGGCTTCTTGCTCAATCTACAGGAGGTACGGAAAATTATTTCAAGATCTGCAAATTTCTTCAGAGGAAGGTAGGAATGGTCACACCTGGAGATATATCTCGATTCGGTAAGAAAAGTCATTTGATAAAGGCTAAATCATACGCGCGTATGTTATATTGTCCAATTTGAAGACAGTAAATAATGATATAAAGTTGGACATCAAACCCCATATATACTTTAGCTATGGAAGGGGAGTGGTTTTCAATAGGGATCTATATGAATTTACCGAAGAGGAGATATTGGCTATGTGTCCACTATCAGTGTGGAAAGTACATAAAGTACCAGGAACATCAATGATTGTTCTTACTTTCCAGTATGCTGATGTACCTTTCCACATAGACATAAAAGATGAAAGGATTAGAGTTCAACCTTTCAAGCAGAAGCCACTGCAATGTTATAATTGCTTTAAATTTGGGCATCCTTCCAAAGTTTGCAAGAATGATGAAATTTGTAATACTTGCTCCGATATTTACCATGGAGAATGTACACTTGAGGCAAGGTGCTTAAACTGCAACTCGAATCACAAATCTAATGATAGGAGCTGCCAGTTTTATAAGTTAGAAGAGGCTGCCCTCAATAAATAAATTATTGATCATATAAGCATGGGGCATGCCAAGAGATTATTAAATAAATCTAATACCTATGCAAGGACATTAAAAAATGGAGAAAAAGTTCCTCGGGAATCATCTCACCCACCGAAAACTGTAAGTAGTTCTCGAAAAAGGAATTCACCATCTATTGATAAAGTGCTGCATAATAAGACAAGAATATCTCCTCCTAAAGATTTATCATTGAGTATCAACAAAAAGAAATTGCCCACCACTATCAAACCTTTGTCCCCCATTACAGAGGATACTACTAACCTCTCCCAGGCCATATCCTTGCCTGATTTAATGGAGATTCCACCAGAAACCAAGTTATCACGTGTACTTGTAGTGGGGGAGGTACAAAAACCTGGTATCTACCAACCTATTAATCGTAAAAGAGAGAGACCTCCATCTCTCTCACCCCCTTCCATAAGAAATATTAGAGTTATGACATCAAATAAATATAATATTTTGTGTCTTGATGTTTCCGATCAACCAGAAGACAATTTAAATAAATCAAAAATTCAAGTTGAGGTCCACCATCCGCCTCAACAAATAGATCAAAAGGATACAAAGAAAAACACAAACGTAAAACCCAACATAACAAGACCATCTCTGAAGAAACCTACTAGAAATAATGTTAGATTAAAAACTGCTAATGGGAAGACCTTATCCAAGATGTCTTCCAGAAATAATCTATAGTTTTCTCCTCCATTTTGCAATAGAACTGTCAGGGTTTAAGAGCGAAATTTGACAAACTTAAGCTCCTAATTCATGAACATTCCCCCATGATTGTATGTCTACAGGAAAGTATGTGTGATGCTAACACTCCTAGTCCTGGAGATTGTGTTAGCTATAAAACACCATATAATCATCAAGCAGGGAGTTATGGTGGAAGTCGCATGTACGTTCGTCGAGATGTTCCCCAAATACCAACGTCTATACGTAAAACCATGCAGGCAGTGGTTTTACAAATTGATATAGGGAGAATATATACAATATGCTCTCTGTTCTTACCTCCAAATGATAATATTTTATATGATGAATTAGCAGAGGTCATTCAACAACTCCCTCAACCATTTCTCTTACTGGGAGATATGAATGGTAGACATCCTTTATGGGGTGATGTTATGGCAAACACATGGGGTGATATTATCTCGTCAATTGTGGAGAATGAGGATGTGGGACTCCTTAATACAGGAAAGCCCACGCACTTCCATGTTCAGACAGGTACCTTATCATGCATTGACCTTTCAATAACAAGCTCTAACTGCCTTCTTGATTTTGGTTGGAGGACATTAGATGATTAGCATACTAGTGATCATGCACCAATCATTATAAACACCAACAAGGGTCCGCCTTTACAAAGATCGCCACGATGGAATCTTGACAAGGCAGGCTGGGTTAAATTTTGTGAGTTAAGTGAAATCAAAGGGAATGCACAACAGTTTGAAAGTATTGATAATGCCATAGACCCACTGAATGGAACTCTCCATACAGCCGGAATCAATTTGATTCCCAAAACCACAGGACTATTCAAAAGACGACCAGTCCCGTGGTGGTCTTCAGAATTAATAGCCTTGCACAGAGCCACCAGAAAATCTTTGACTAGATTGCGTAGACACCATACAGATGAAAATTTGATAACATAAAAAAAGTGTAGAGCACAGTTCAGTCGTGCCATGAAAGAAGTCACGCACCAATCTTGGATGGCTTTTGTTTCCTCCATTAATGGTAGAACACCACCATCTTCAGTATGGAGGAAAATAAAAAAGATTGCAGGCTAATTTACTCTGAACCCACCACCAGTGTTGAAAGCGAATTGTCAGTATGTGACAAGGAAATGAAGTTAGCAATGCCCTGGCTGACCATTTTTCAAATGTATCGTGCAAGAGTGTAGTAGCTCCTGGTCACCAGTACAGGAGCATTAAAGAAAAGAAAATTTTAAATTTTGCAACAGGAAGGGAAGAGTCATATAATTCTCCTTTCACTGAAAAAGAACTTGATTCGGCATTTTCCACTTGTAACGATACAGCCCCTAGACTCAATGGAATTCCATATGCAATGATAAAACATGTACAAAGTTATTTATTTCAAGCTTTATTAATAGAATATGGCATGATCATAGTTATCCAAGTGTTTGGGAACTAGCCATTATTTTAGCCTTTTCAAAACCCGGTAAGGACAAGTTTTTAGCTGCAAACTACCGACCTATTGTATTGACATCTTGTTTATGTAAAATTATGGAGAAGATGGTCAATGCAAGGCTGATGTGGTAACTTGAAAAGAAGGGTATTTTATCACCGATTCAATGTGGATTCAGAAAAATACACTCAACGACCGACGTGTTGATAAGACTTGATTCCTCTATTTGTGAATCTTTTGCTTCCAAACAACACCCTGTGACAGTCTTTTTTGACCTTGAAAAGGCATATGATATTACCTGGAGATATGGTATACTTCAAACAATTCATGAATTGGGAGTGAGAGGAGAGCTGCCACTATTTATTCAGGCATTTCTTTCAAATAGAGCTTTTCAAGTGAAAGTGGTGGAAGCTCTATCAGAGAGCAAATGACAGGAAGAAAGAGTTCCTCAGGGTAGTGTGCTGAGTGTAACCCTTTTTGCACTAGCAATTAAGGGGATATCCTCAGCCCTTCCCTGGGATGTTCTCTCAACATTATCTGTGGATGATCTCTCCATATCATTCGCTGGAGCTAGAATGGCAATGGTTGAGAGAAAACTACTACTCTCAATTGACAAAATTATCCAGTGGGCCGAAATGAATGGATTCAAGTTCTCGACAAGTAATATACTATTGTACATTTCTGTCTTATCCGGGGGGTACATCCAGACCCGGATATATACATTAAAGGTCAACGGATCCCACGTCTAGGGGAAGCTAAATTTTTAGGTTTGTTATTTGATTGTAGACTTACATGGGTCTTTTACCTAAAAGAGTTAAAATCTAAATGTGTTGAGGCTCTGAATCTTTAAAATGTATTGTCTCATACATCATGGGGGGCAGACTGCAATACTTTTATAAAATTATACAAGGCCTTGATTTTTTCCTAAATTAGTTATGGATGTGAAATATACTCTTCAGCCACCCCAAGCCGGTTAAAAATATTAGATTCAATGCATCATGCTGGTATTTGATTGTCCATAGGAGCATTTAGAACCTCACCTATCCCAAGTCTTCTTGTTGATGCGGGAGAGTTACCTCTAGACCTTTACTAAATGTCTTCCATTATTCGGTATTAGTTTAGATTGTAAAAACTCCCTACCTCTATAGCCTTTCAGATTGCAAGCCTTGTAAGACACATATCATACTTTGATTTGCACCCAAAATCTCCTCAACCTTCTGCCTTTTGGGTGAAACGATTATTAAACAGTCTGGATATATTTAAAAAGTAAGGTACCTCCACTCAAGGTATCATCAACGCCTCCACGGAAATTACCAGTGATATCTTTTTGTTAATACCTTATTGGAGCCGTGGAACATGTTGAAGAACATAGAGGATCGACTTTTATATATACTGATGGCTCCAAATCTGATGCTGGGGTTGGATTTGGAGTACATAGTAATGGTTTTAATTGTAGAGGTCCACTTCCCCTAACAGCTTCCATATTTACTACCGAACTGTATGGCATATTAACCGCTATTGAGAAAATAGCTTTGGAGAAGGAGGGTAATTTTACAATTTTTAGTGAAGCAAGGAGTGTCCTTCAAGCTTTATAAGTTTTTAATTCTAGTAACCCTCTAGTTTTAAAGATTTTAGAAAGGCTTTTTATTACTGGATGGAGAGGTATAATGGTTCGATTTTGTTGGGTTCCACCACATGTCAATGTGTCTGGGAATGAGAAGGCAGATTCACTGGCAAAGAATGCTGCATCCGAGTTGCTGCCAAGAAGGTATCCCATTCCGTGTAATGACTTCCTACCTAACATCAAGAAATTGCTTTGCAATAAATGGCAACAGCACTAGGATAGTCTAGATGGCAATAAAATAAGAGAAGTAAAAAATATCATATCTCCTTGGAGGTGTAACATGATGCCCCGAAAATGGGAGACTTCTCTTTGCGTCTCCATATTGGTCACACTCGGTTGACACACGAGTTTCTGCTGAAGGGCCAACACCAACCGCATTATGACGACTTTTTAGTACCTCTAACAGTGAGGCATTTGTTGACCAAAAGCCCCAATTACAATAACTTAAGGAATGGATATTTATTTGAGGCTTGAGGTGAGGGTGACAGGTTCATCCTTGCCAACATTCTTTTGCATGATGTATCCTACAATGCGAGTGGCATTTTTAGATTTATTTCAGAAGCAGGTCTTTTGAAAACTATCTAACTTGTATAATGACATTTAACTTTTATGGTTTTAATTGAATATTCTTCTAATTTTTATATAAAATAAATGATATCGGCGTCAATGACCTTATATGTTAGGATGCCTGAAAATTTTAGATAAATCAATCAATCAATTAATCAGAAGTTCAAACTTACAGCAAATTATTTAATGTAGAACAGGGTGCCCTAAGTCTCTTTACTTGTATATATATATATATATATATATATATATATATATATATATATATACATGTATATATATATATATATATATATATATATATATATATATATATATATATATATATATATATATATATATATATATATATATATATATATATATATATATATATATATATATATATATATATATATATATATATATATATATATATATATATATATATATATATATATATATATATATATATATATATATATATATATATATATATATCAAAGATATCTTTAAATATTGTTAATGTTCTGAAGATATTTTACTTTAATAGTTCGCTACTTCTCTTGTAGTTGATTTTCCTATTTCCATTCCACACTGTGTTATGTTTTTCAATGTTAAAGGTGTCTGGTTTCAGTTCTAGTTCCATCAGAATAAATGTTCATAAGAACATTAGCCGGGCATTCCCATCCCCCTGCAATTTTGGTGTCAAATCACCGCAGTGGCTTCCACAGTAAACAGCTTAAACTCACTGTCCTGGGCAGGGATTGATCCGCTGCCATGCGAATGCTAGACGAATACGTTACCACTGTACTTGACAGTAACCTTTTGGGTAATAGCCTCCTGATTTTACAACTTGGGTTGTAGCTTTGGTAATTATTATTATCATTATAATAATAATAATAATAATAATAATACTAATAATAATAATAATAGTAATAATAATAATAATGATAATAATAATAAACTGGAGCATTATTATCACTGAAATCACCATGCATAAGCCAATATTGACGGTGTTACCTAAATATTTATCATCTCCATCATCATAATTATTATCATCATCATAATAATCATGAAAATTATGATATTCGTTAGTTTACTATCATTTGCCATTATCTTTATCATTTTGTATTACCGCATTTATCACAAGTAAATCACTGTCTCCGTTATCTTTAATTCAGTTAGATATGAGACATTGAACGCAATATAAACACCATAATAGCCAGTAGTATCACTCATTTTCCTTATTGAGCATCATCTCCCTCTTCAGACTCCCAGCATCACAAATACTGTAATAAAGTGGATATCCAAGTTCTCAGAGAAAGCCATTAATCCTTCAAGATCCACATCGATCGGAGACGACCTAATATACCGCCTGACTTAACCTTAGGTTCATAGGATACCCTTAAATTTCCTT
>NC_090760.1:51084672-51091719 GCF_036898095.1 Palaemon carinicauda | reverse complement strand
GTAAATCATATATGTAGTTTCTCGGGATTAGAAAAATCATGATCCATTTATTCAGACAGAGTTTGCAATTGCAATGTTTAACCCTAAGCTCTAGGAATATCCTTATTCCGGTATATTCTCATGTGAAATGAAAATAGAAAAGGGCTAATAAATATAAGAAATTACCTAACATTATATGGCAATAATCGTAACAAAAACTCTTTAGGCTTATTTTCTATTTTGGAAAATGCTGGTTGAAAAGAGATTCCTCTATTAGTGAATAGGTAAGAGATATATAGTTGATCACAAGAGGAAATAATAATTCATGCGACGGATAGATATCAAGAATCAAAGGAAAAGTAATGCCATCTGATGTTTAACAATTGCTGGACCCTTTGATGAGATAAGCAATAAAATATATCCAGCCATAAAGATGATGATATTGACTGATAATTAATCTAAAAATCTCTTTTCCAGAGGTTATTTCTCTCTCTCTCTCTCTCTCTCTCTCTCTCTCTCTCTCTCTCTCTCTCTCTCTCTCTCTCTCTGTACACTTCACACAGAAATTATCTAGATCATGAAGATAAGCTTATGAGAAATTCTGGGGATGAACAATAAATATAGCGACTAGTAATTCGCCTTCATACGCATCCATTTACACATGTGAGAGACCAGCAGATGGCCCAAGTAGAGAAAGAGAGAGAGGTCTAGTTTGCCTTTTGTTTCCAATAAGAACTTGCCCACATTCACATCATGATAATATAAAAGGTCGACAAATAATAAAATATATTACGTATATTACTGCAACATGAATACTAGTAAGTATATCAAAGAATTGTTCTTATTTTTTCACCATTTATAGAAAAAATTAATAGATATAAACTGAATTATTCATTTACAATAGAGTTTTATGCAAAGTTCATTGTAAGAAAATATGCGATTAAATTTAATATAAAATTACTGTTATTTTTTTCATCTCATGAATATTTTAGCTCATTGAAATTATAATAGTCTCACTATTCGGGTATCTTTACAATTATAAAATATCGTAATTATTTATCACTCCCTTAACGTTATATGTAATATTAGTATTATATAAATTAATAAATTAGCATGTTATTACCTTTTGGAATAACAGAAGATATAGAGGAATTCAGTAGATTAATAATTTTTTTTTTTTTTATAGATCTTACATTTTTTGTGAAAAAAAAAATCCTCATTCCCTAGTGAATAGATTTCCTTGTATTCTTATCCATTGGCAGTAGAGATCTTCCTCATATGTGTCTTGAAATATAATATTAAACACGTGATTGACAACCAGCCAGCAGGAATACCTCGATACCTGGCTCGTCACCAGCATTGCAATCATGCTGCATCAGAACTATTAACAGTGATACCTCATCATCATCATCATCATCATCATCAAAATCACCATCGTATCCAGCAGCAGCATTATTCTATCATTTAGCCTAATATCCATTACCATGACCTTCTTCATCCATTTTTTTTTTTTTTTTTTTTTTTTGCATCGCGTTTATTCAATCTAAATCATTGTCTTTGTTATTCACGTAACTATAATTATCGTTAATAAATCAATGATATATGAGTAATTGAAAGTACTGTAAATACCATAACAACCAGCAATATAATCTAATTTCCCTTTTGAGCATCACATTCCTTGTCTCATATTGACAGCATCACAAATACAGTGAGAAAGTTTATATGAAAGGTCTCTTAGAAAAAGTAATTTCTCCAAACATTAATCTTTAGAGATCCACATCGATCGGAGACGACCTAATGTACTGCCTGGTTTAACCCTTGGTTCACACGTTACCTTTTTCATCTTGAAAGAATCAAGCCTTCGGAGAAACAATCTCGTAACTAGACATAACTTATGGGAAGCATTGCAACTGTAATGTGATTGTTCCTTATAGTTAATTACCCTCATTAATCATCATTAACTGTAATTTCTCGATTAATCAAATGGGGTTTTTGGGTGTTGGGTGTTGGGAGGGGTTTCACTACTTGTTCAATAACTAAGACACATGATGCTGGCCCATTATGTCTTATCCATAAAGTATGAAGATGTTAGTCTTAAAGGTCATGTAGTTTACATGAATATTTAAAAATGGAATATTTTATAAAATATGAATATTCAATCTTTATATGGTTCCTTCCACATAAATGGGATTATTATATTTCCAGGGATCGTAGAGCTTTAACCCTGATATCCTGTTATTTATGCGAATTATTTTTCAATGAAAGATAAATCCATATGCAGTCTTAATAAAAGTAGCAGAAAAAATCTGTTTTACAAACATAAGGTAGATAGATATTACGAAACAAGGAAAATGGTAAACGAAGCTGTAATCAAAATACATTGCTTGATCAGTGCCTCTTTTTCTGAATCCTTTGGGCTTATTAGAAATTAGGGGAGAATAATTTCCAATGACAAAAACTTTGTCACTTGAATCAAATTCCTAAAATTTAAAATTCATCATGATAGTTATGCAGATTTAGCAACATTTTTTTGAAAACAAATAAAATCAATGATTCACTGGGTCATGAATGCGTTGCTGAATACAAAGATATATAACTCAATTATTCCTCGTCCATGGAGTGAAAAGGATACTCGAGAAGGTTTAATGTCGTTGCTTGAGTTAATGCATTTCCATTAGAGTTAAGGCCTGTTCTATTAATAATGCTATCATTTTTTTTAACAATAACATAAACAAACACCTCCCATTCATATTTCAGTTTAAATTTGACATATTTCCTTCAATGAAATGTTGCAGATTCTCACAATGGGAACAGTAGTAACTTTACTTTTCTCTCTTTTCGGAGTTCTTTCCCTTTTAATATACTGTATCTTACAAAAGTTATTTTCTTATTAAGCATGTAAATTAAACAGCAATATTTATCGTGCCTTCTTCTATATGCTATTGTTTCCGCGAATCATCAAAGATATGGTACAATCATAAGAATATTTCATCACCTAACCAACATATTACTTTATTATTTGGACCATTTTAATTGATGTTTCAGTGGAGCATATTTCAAAACGTATACAATCTATACTTTATAAATGATATACCAGGTTTCATAATTTTCATGTTTTACTGTGTTGGTGTTTCTTTTTCAACACAGGAGAGGAAAGTTTTTATTCCCTGATTATTAGTGTCTTAAAGAAGGCATAGGTTTCTGAGGCATTAAAGAAGTACATCCGCTGGACAACACCGAAAGATAATCATAACTGGTTGATTATCCTTGAGTTCTCATAAATCAAATTCGTTAAAAATATAAAATCTTTCTTCCTAAATGGCATCTGTCATAAAATGATGTCAATTTTTCTTCCAGTGTGGGGCTTGGTTGACTTTATCATACTTCTGTATTCAGTTTTAAATCTTGCATGTGAAGTCTTATTCAGGCTAAAAAAAGCAACGCTTAATTAAAGCTTATTTTGCTTTCATGGTTATTGATGAAATTATTTTAGTCTTGGAAAAAAAAGTATAAGAAGAGCAATTTCATTAGAAGCACTCTTCACTTCAACATAGGTGCACCAAACTCCCTGAAAGTCGTGGAAAAACTACTACTTGCATCGTGAAAGGGTAACTTTCAAAAGTATACGAACACCTGTATACTTCTTTTGGTAGGATATAAGGCTGGTGAGTCTGACAAGGAAAGCATCCACTGCCATCACTGAACAGTATGCTGTGGTCGGGAGGGAGATTTTCAGTTCAGCTTTGCTTTTGCAAAAATTACAATAAAAGGAGAAGGTTCTGAGGCAGTACATTACATCGTGCTAGACCACTTTGACTACCTAATGTTATTATTATTATTATTATTATTATTATTATTATTATTATTATTATTATTATTATTATTATTATTAATTATTAATTATTATTATTAATTATAATTATTATTATTAATTTCAATATATTATTATTATTGTTGTTGTTGTTGTTGTTTTAGTTGTTGTTGTAGTTGTTGTTATTATAAGTCATCCGTTGAACGATGACTGTTCATAACTTGCTCCATATTGCTGTTTAGAACGCTCTTTTCCTATACTGTACCTAGTACTGTAAAGATACGCGTGAGGTCACACTTCATAAGTACATTGATTTGTTTTCATTCCTTTTCTTTACTTTTGCGTATTATTTCTCATTTATCTTTTCCTTATTGTATTTAGTTAGTTCTCTTCCTTTTTTCAATTTTGTAGATTACTGACTGGAGCCCATGAAATCATACATGTAAATATCCACGACACAGCGTTATAGTTCTGTATGAATTCTTTTATGATACATATATCCTTAAAAATTGCTTTCTAGGATGAATTATTCTCTAATATTGAATACAAATTATTAAAATTCATATATATATATATATATATATATATATATATATATATATATATATATATATATATATATATATATATATATATATATATATAGTATATAAATATAGTATATATATAAATATACATGCATGTATATATATATATATATATATATATATTATATATATATATATATATATATATATATAAATTAATTAATATATATATATATATATATATATTATAAATATATATATATATATATATATACATATATATATATATATATATATATATATATATATATATATATATATATATATATATATATATATATATATATATATAGTTACGTTGTTTGACTTTAAAACAACCTAGTTTTAATTTTGTAACTGCCTTCTTTTCTTTGTTAAGGCGGGAGACTAGTTTACTTTTGTCACATTGTGAGGAACAAGAGTCAGTCAGGTTTGGAAAGCTAGATTGACTATAAAAAGTTCACACCTCTACCGGAGAAATGAGAGAGAGAGAGAGAGAGAGAGAGAGAGAGAGAGAGAGAGCAGAGAGAGAGAGAGAGATTTTAAAGGAGTGTTATCCTAGTCCTTACTTGTGAAACGATCTCAATTGAATGGGTACCGTTTTAGATTTTTGATCAAAATATATAACCATTTTCTCTCTCTCTCTCTCTCTCTCTCTCTCTCTCTCTCTCTCTCTCTCTCTCTCTCTGTCTCTCTCTCTCTCTCTCTCTCTTTTCTCCGGTAGAGGTGTGAACTTTTTATAGTCGTTGAAGTATCTAGAGAATAGAAATTGGAAATTGAGAAACTAGATTAGCGAATAAGTGGTTAGATATAGGAATACACAGGAGTAAGGTCACGTCAACAACTTCTGCGTTCTTTATTGAGTATGAGAGATTTATATGACAAAAAAAAAAATATTTTTACTCATGTGATTATTATGTATACAAATAAAGAAAAATGCACTTAAACACTTCTTCAATAAATGAAAGGATTCAGAAAAAAATAAATTAGGTGTTAATTTCATACTTTAGACACTGAACCAGATATAAATACTTTTTGTAAGCAAAACACAACTATTACTGTCCCCTACATATCATAGGATATGATTTATGAATTTCCTATTTAGTTGGATTCTGATCTACTTCATTTCATACCAGAACAGTAATTAGTTATGTTGCGAAGTCTTTGGTGGGTGGAAATTCCAATTAAAAGGCAGAAGTGTCTTTACCACTTGAGGTCAAATATATTCCCATCTTAGGAAGGGGAAATTTCTTTGCATGCAGATGAACAGTATATCGGGACAGGTAAACGACCTGAAAGGGGTTGAAGAACTGCTTGATTAGCTCTGGGATAAGCATTCCCGATGTCAGTGTCAACAATTCACATTTTCTTACTCCTGTGAGAAGCAATAAGATATGTGATTCCTATTATAAAGATGCAAACGTTTTAAAACAGCTCTCATAAGGACAGGAAAGATGTATAGTACGATCGTATTTGATATTGTAATACAAGGGGCGAAAGGACTGGTAAAGGAAGAACAGAGGAAGAACCGGGAATAAAATAGGATAAATGGACAACAGGTTTTTTTTTTTTTTTTTTTTTTTTATAAAATAGATATATAAGTTGACGGAAAAGACTGTGGACGACATAGGAGGGCCTAAACTAGTTTATAATGTCATTAATATTAATTTCATGGGGAAATAGATGCAGATGTATGGTATAGATGATAAGTGTTTGAGAACAATAGATAGATATTATGCTGAGAACAATAGATAGATATTATGCTGAAGATGAAGCATACATTTAATTTGCAGATATAAAAATTTTTTTGTCGGTAAAACCTTCTAGGGCTAGAAAGTTAGTCAGAAATAGACATTGGAATCATTGATATTTGCAGAAGATACTGTACTGACTATGAATAGTGAATAAAAATTTAAAAGCTGGTTTAGAGAGTTTTGAGATACTACCGCTAGAGAGTTATGGGGTCTTTTGACTGGCCAGACAGTACTACATTGGATTCTCCTCTCTGGTTACGGTTCATTTTCCCTTTGCCTACATACACACTGAATAGTCTGGCATATTCTTTACATATTCTCCTCTATCCTCATACACCTGACAACACAGATTACCAAACAATTCTTCATCACCCAAGGGGTTACTGCACTGTAATTGTTCAGTGCCACTTCCTCTTGGTAAGGGTAGAAGAGACTCTTTAGCTATGGTAAGCAGCTCTTCTAGGAGAAGGACACTCCAAAATCAAACCACTGTTCTCTAGTCTTGGGTAGTGCCATAGCCTCTGTACCATGGCCTTTCACTGTCTTGGGTTAGAGTTCTCTTGCTTGAGGGTACACTCGAGCACACTCTCCTATCTTATTTCTCTTCCTCTTGTTTGTTAAAGTTTATATAGTTTATATAGGAGATATTTATTGTTGTTACTCTTCTTAGAATATTTTATTTTCCTTTTTTCCTTTCCGCACTGAGCTATTTTCCCTGTTGGAGCCCCTGGGCTTATAGCATACTGCTTTTCCAACTAGGGTTGTAGCTTAGTAAGTAATAATAATAATAATAATAATAATAATAATATGGAAGAGGATGAAGCAGGTAATTACTTTGTATAAGAGTATAATAATAAATAGAGGTTCAAACTAGGAACTAAGAGGCGTGAGCGTTAATATTTTGGTGGAATAATAGATGTATACTTATGTATTATTT
>NC_090760.1:51077172-51079672 GCF_036898095.1 Palaemon carinicauda | reverse complement strand
TATATATATATATATATATACACACACACACACACACACACATATATATATATATATATATATATATATATATATATATATATATATATATATATATATACTGTACATGTGTGTGGATGTATGCGAGTGTGTAAATATCAATATCGAATGGGATTAATTCCGATTTTCAATCCTGGGAATATTTATCAACTGAAAACTCGATTATGAAAAATGTTTTTAGACTGACAAGGACTCTAACCTATGCTGCTGAGTCGAAAAAATTCCAGCAGTAGACTCGACCAATGAGTGAACAAGAGAGATTTATATGTCCTTTCTAAGTCCACTGTATATATGCCTATCGAATACAATACTTATACTTGACATGAACCCGTCTATTCCATGATTGTTAGTGTTTTTGCAGTACGAGCTATTTAATATTATCATTTGTCACTAACACAAGTGACATTGATAGATGCAAATATCAACCACAAATCGGACTTAATATCAGATTAAGTCTTCGTAATATATGGAAGGAAAATTTGTTCCTGTCGAATGATTCTGACTGGGCTAGGACTCAAAACAAATGTAACTATGCCTCTCGCTCATATTTTTTAAGTCTAATAATACATAGCATATAGAATCATCTTAACGATACTGAAATTGCATGAAGAAATGTTTATAACTATTCGAATGTTAAACAAAGTGATTTCGTGTCACAAAGACACATCCAAAAACAAAGATCTGGAATTAATGAGATCGAAGAAGATTGCATAGAAGTGTAGTAAGGTGAATATCATAAAGTTAGAACAGACCACGAAAGAATATTTTCATGAAAAAAGTCTAGATAAAAAAATTACAAAAGAGAGTGTAAAAAAAAGAAACGTAATTAACACCATCCATCATCAAATGAAAAGAATAAAAAAACTGGCTGGCAGAAAAAAAAATAAAAAATCAATCAATGCAACGTCTGAAGAGCTCGTTAGATAGGGAAGCCAGCAACATTATAAAAGTGTGTTGAATTAACTGAGAAACGTAAAACTTCAAAAGGAGTCAGAAAAAACAGTAAAAAAATTAAATGTAGACAAGAATGACCTAAATATATTTTTGAAAATAAATGGGATTTATAAAAATACTCACCAGTAAAGCTGGAAGCTGATAGTTTCACTAATCGTTCATATAAAAATGCCTCCAACAATATCAATTGAATGTTCTTAACGAGAGCTTTTGGAATTGTAATTTAATCATGTAGAAATAAAAAAGAAAGAAAATGACACCGGCAAAATATTGATAACATGTGTCAGATAAAATAAAAAAAAACACTTGATATATATTTATATATATATATATATATATATATATATATATATATATATATATATATATATATATATATATATATATATATATATATATATATATACATATATATATATATATATATATATATAATATATATATATATATATATATATATATGTATATATATATATATATATATATATATATATATATATATATATATATATATATATATATATATATATATATATATATAATATATGAATTATATATATATATATATATATAATATATATATATATATATATATATATATATATATATATATATATATATATATATATATATATATACATATATATATTGCAATATGGAGAATGTACAAATCCCCTTTTGATCGTACATGTGGACTTTGAAGAAGCCTTTTATAGTGTGCACACGCCAATTTTGTGGAGAGTCCTGCGTTATGTACATACTATTATATATGCAAGTTTGATTACGTTTGTTTATGAACATAGCAATTGCAAAGTTTTGTTATTGGAGTACTATCAAATGAACATTCAGTGAACAGTGATGTACTTCGAAGGAATTTGTTGTCATCAATTTTGTTTATCCTGCTCTTGGATTTTGTGATGCATAGAACAGTATGGGATAGCGGAGAAGGATTGAACACAATTGGTAACAGGAAATTAGTAGACCTACAGTAGGCTGGAGACGCTGTACTTATTAGAAAAACACCTTAGGACTTGCATACCTTGCCTATCAGAATGCATGAAATATAACATATTTTGGGCTCAATATAAAGAACAAAGACAAGAGATGATGTTAACGGAATATGCAATGGAAAATTAAATATCTTTTGAAAGTGAAAAAAAATTAAAGAGGTAGAATCATATGAATATTCAGGAACTACGATAGATAATACTTTGTCTTTATAATAGGAATTTGTTGAAAAACAGAAAAAAGCAAATCAGGCAATGGCTAGGTTAAGAAAAATCTGGAAATCAAGTCGTTTGAAATTACATACAAATATCAGGCTTTATATCAGTTTGGCAAGATCGGTGTTACTGTACGGACATTAGTCGGGGTATGACAATGAAACAATATTCAACACATTTTGCGGATTTACGAAGAAAACCTTCAGAAAAATATTGAGAGTTAAATGGCATGAGGGGATTAAGAATTAAAATATAAGAGAGATCACTCAAGTTTAATATGCGGA
>NC_090760.1:51067172-51069672 GCF_036898095.1 Palaemon carinicauda | reverse complement strand
TTTGACACGCTTAGTTTAATTAACTTAATTGTTTTTTCAATACCGAGGGGGAAGTGATCTTCGTAAGGGATTAATTTTTCCCTCAAGAAACTTAATACGTCGTTGATCGGGACCTTTGTAAATAGGGATTCTACGTCAAGACTCAAGAGTTTTACATTGTTTACCGGGATATTTAATCTATTGAATTTCTGGATGAAGTCCTCTGCATGCTTAATATGAGCTGAAGAAAAGCTCCCTAGAAAGGGAGACAGCAAGTCTGCTAACCATTTTGATATATTATATATAAATGACCCTTTACATGAGACGATTGGGCGTAAGGGAATACCGTCCTTATGAGTTTTTGGGAGCCCGTAAAAATATGGCAACGAAGGGTTCATGACTTTGAATTTTTCTAAGACCTCGATGTCTTTTTTATTATTTCCGATTTTTCTTACGGATTTGAAAAACTCCGGAGCAACAGAGTTACGGGGATCTTTTGTTAGCTTTTCATATGTAGTGTCATCGTTTAAGAGTTGTTGAACTTTGTTGACATACGTCTCTTTATCAAGAATGACTATTTTTCCGTCTTTATCCGATTTTGTGATGATGATATTATCGGTTTTGTTTAATGAAAAAATTGCATTATGAAACCTTCTGGGAAGCGGATTTTTACTGTTACTTTGTTCTAATGCATTTAACAAGATTCCTTTTAGGCAAGTTTCATCTTTTTCAAAATTGTTTTTAGAGAAATGTTTATCGAAGGCCACCACATAATCAAAATGACTTTCCCGTCCGGGTTTCATAGCAAAAGAGATACCTAGATTCAGAGCTGTTTGCTCATTCACTGTGAGTGGACGGTTCGATAAATTCAAAACGTTATTTTCCAATCCTAAATTATTCCATGTACTATTTCGTATGAGTCTTTCTAATTTATTATTCAATTTCTCGGAGTGAGTCACACTACTATTAATAGCACCAGTCAGCACATATGAAGAAAGATCTCTGTACATACCATCATCTCGGCATAGTAGACGAAGAGATACCCCCAATTCACTTATATTCCTCCGTGATACATAGATGTCATGATTTGCTGACATAATTCGTTCTTGCAGAAATGTCCTGGAGGAATTAGGAAAGGGGTCCGATGTTGATGTCCAGCGTGAAAAGCCATACATTTTTGGTATAACTTGTTCTTGCAGACACTCTTCAAGAAACCATTTCTTACGCCCAATCGTCTCATGTAAAGGGTCATTTATATATAATATATCAAAATGGTTAGCAGACTTGCTGTCTCCCTTTCTAGGGAGCTTTTCTTCAGCTCATATTAAGCATGCAGAGGACTTCATCCAGAAATTCAATAGATTAAATATCCCGGTAAACAATGTAAAACTCTTGAGTCTTGACGTAGAATCCCTATTTACAAAGGTCCCGATCAACGACGTATTAAGTTTCTTGAGGGAAAAATTAATCCCTTACGAAGATCACTTCCCCCTCGGTATTGAAAAAACAATTAAGTTAATTAAACTAAGCGTGTCAAATAACGTTTTCTCTTTCAATGGAAATTTTTACAAACAGAAATTTGGTTGTAGTATGGGCAGCCCGTTATCTCCAATTTTAGCTAACCTCTACATGGAATACTTTGAAACAGAAATTTTAACAACAATTAAACCTATGAACATGGTTTGGCAACGCTATGTTGATGACATTTTCACATATTGGGATGATAGCTGGGGAGATTTCAATATATTTTTCAATAATCTAAATTCCCTAGTCCCTAGCATAAAATTTAAAACTGAATGGGAAAAAGATGGAAAATTAGCTTTTTTGGACATACTAATTATAAGGGAATCGACGGGGTATAATTTCACTGTGTATAGAAAACCAACTTTCTCTATTTCCTACATTCATTTCTTTAGTTATCACGACATTTCTGTAAAAATTGGAGTAGCTTGCAATCTATTTCTTAGAGGTTTGAGAATCTGTTCCCCAGCCTACCTAAATAAAGAATTTGAAATCATCCGTAAACAACTCGCCCAGCTATTCTACCCGACGTATGTCATAGAAAAGGCCATCAACAAAGCCAACACGATATATTATAAAGATCATGATGTTACTAACCAAAGAGATTTTAAAAATAAGATAAAACTCCCATATATAGAAGGTATTAAAAATATAACAAATCATATCAAAACTGAGAACCCCTTTGTTTTTTCATATCCAAAGACCATAGGAAGCGCCCTTATTAATGTTTATCAAAATAAAAGAGAAATAGAAGCCGGCGTTTACAAAGTACCATGTAGGGATTGTGAAAAAGTGTACGTTGGGCAAACTGGCCGTTCGCTATCTCAAAGATTATCCGAACACAAAAGATCTGTTAGATATGGGTATGAAAACTCGGGGATTTTCATTCACCTTAGGGATTTAGGGCACCAGATTAACTGGAGTGAGTCGTCTTTGCTTTTTAAGAGTACCTGTCCGTACAGAAGGAAAATCCTGGAATCAGCCATCATAAATCAATCAA
>NC_090760.1:51052172-51059672 GCF_036898095.1 Palaemon carinicauda | reverse complement strand
GTGAGGAAATTGCAGTTAGTGGCTGAAATTTTTACAGGATATTGTATTAACATCGTAAAACTAAAATATGTAAAAGTATCTGCACTTGGATATTATATAATGTTTTAAAAAGGGGCATTTATTTATTTATTTATTTATTTTTCCTGAGTTATATCATGAAATTTTTCAGGAAAAAATGCTTATATCAATTGCAGAGCACGGTTTTTATGCATGAAAATATCAGAAATCTTATAAAACAGAGGAATACATAGCGCTATGCCTGCTTGTGTTGGATATGCTCACTAAATGGCTGCCAACCACACAACCTTGAAAAGGACTAATCTGCTACCGTAAATGGAGAAAGATATGTCAATATCAGCGTGTCATTAATTAACATATATAATTGTTTGTAGATTTGTAAAAAAATATTATGGTAGCTAGAATAAAGTTTAGAGATTATTTTGCAATTAGAAAAAAAATAAAATAATGATCATTATTTAGTCATCATGAAGGTGCAAACTTACAAAAAGAGGAGAAATTATAAGCTATTTTATAAAACCCTACGGGCTGGAAGTATTCACAAATACTTTACAACAATGCTTTTTAGATACGCATAACCACTATTGCACATTCGATAATTATATCTCAGAAATAGCACAAGGAAAAGAGCAGGGATGAAACACGTCCTCCCCCGACTGCTGCGTACACTGAATTAAGGTCTCGCAGGTCGATATCACTCACAATCAATAGGGATGAAAAATTATGGCAAAAAAAAAAAACGTGTTTTTCTTCACCTTGGGTCTTATACACACCCCACTTATCCAGAGTTTTAAAGGCCCTTTCTTTTTCCACTCTTGAATTCATTACTTTTTATTTCTTTGAAGCATCCAGTGGTCTCACTATCTCTCCAAAACCTCTTATGAATTTACGGTAATACCCAGCAAGCCCAAGGAACCCAGCTACTTCCATAGGGATACGTGGCTAAGGAGAATCTCTGATAGCTTCTACTTTACTGGGGCAGGGTTAGATACCTTCTAGGGTTATTACTGGGGCAGGGTTAGATACCTTCTAGGGTTATTATATGACCTAAAAAATCAACCTGTTTACAGAAAAATATGCATTTTGACGAATTCCTTTTCATACCATTATGTGGCAATTATTCTAAAACTTTATGTATATTACTATTATGTTTTTTCGGCCATTTTCCTGTATATATCATACTGTCTAAATCAACAAGAACTTTATGGCCAATTAAGGGAGCATTTCTAACACCAAAAGAAAGAAAATTAAACTGAAATAGTTGAGCATTGGCTATAAATGCTGTTTTATATTTACTGTCTTCCTGAATGGGTATTTGATTGCATCCAGATTTTAATTAGATAGTTGTAAATTATTTACTACCTCGTACCTTCACAAGTAATTCTTCGTTCGAGGGCAATGGAAATGTATTATCCTTAGTCACTGCATTCAACACACAATATTACCGGGTCATCCTTTTTCCTAACAGCTACAATTGGAGATACCCAGGGAGATTTGCTCTCCTCGATAATCCCTTGTTCCCTCAATCATTAATTTCCATATCTATCTCTTCCCGGAAATGAATGGGTACCTTGTAAGGCCTTGACTTGACTGGCTCAGCCTGCCCAGTTTCCATTTTAATGGGAAATCAATTAATCCTCACAGGTGGCTCCTGTCCAATTGCAATTACATGGGAATAATTATTAATAATGTTACTAACTACAGAGTGATATTTTGGCAGACATAGTTTTTGTGCTTGCATAATTAAGTTCTGAGTGCGGTCTGGAGTTGTAGCTCCCAAGATTTCATTATTAGCCATTTCACATAACTCCAATTCACACAGAGAATAACTTCCTAACGTAACTCTTTTATTTGACAAATTAACTATCGTAATATCAGCCCTGTTCTCTTTTATTTCTGACAAGCTCTCTTTGACGTGTGCCCTTTTATCATGGGGTTTAACTATAACCCTGGTTCCCTCCCGGAGCGGCTGACACGGGGTTACTGATATGCTCACAAATGTCGCAGGAAGCAATAGTTCTCCTCTTTTAGGTACAGCTGTTATCTTAATTATTTCTTCTATTGGCAAAATGCACTCTCCTGCTTCTACTGTTTTCCATGTTTTTCCCCGAAAATGTATATATCATTACTCATTATAAAATCCAACCCAAATATAGTATCGATTCCTGGAATTTCCAAGGTGGGTTAGACGAAAAAATAATTTGTAAACTTCACAGATCCCACCTTAATGTTGACGATCATTGTAAGCTTTACATGCATTTTATTTCTTCCTGGCATGCTAAGGACGATGGATGCACCTGACTGTAGTGGGTTTGAGGAGATTCCTTTTTTAATAAATGAAACGCTGGCTCTTGCGTCGATCAGCGCTTGAAGGGACTTATCTGATAAGTCAATCCTGACTGCCGAGTATCCAAGCTGACTATTAGGATACGTGGGGCACATGCCAACGACCTCGCTTGCAATACCGCTGCCCCTTACTACTGTCCCTAGTGCTGTGGGGGTGAGGTCGGTGGTACTGATTGGAACATCAATGATCGTTCGACTGCTTCTGTTCTCATGTGTGGGGTGTTGGCATCGGTCTCCGTTGTTTCCACCTTCCTCTGTTTCCTTTTCATCGGATGTTAGGCATGGGTGGGGTGAGCGTGTGCCGCAGCCAACCCGCCTCCGCCATATTTTTGCTGGGCATTCTTGAGATAGATAGCCTGACAAGTGTAACGGCAGGATGATCCTTATGCGGGACACTCCACTCGTTGGTGCCCTTATTCCCCACACTCCTCTCACCTGCTGACTACTACGTTCTCCTCTCTCCCGCTTCGTGGGTATGTGAGTGCCTCTCATGGCTGCCACCTTTTTGGAATAGTGGAAGTTATTCTCAGTATTTTTATTTTTTTTTTTCAAACTTTCTAGAATGTTTTGTTGGGTGTGTAGGTTTCTTTCATTTCCCCTCTCCTTGCATTAGGTAAGTCGTATTTCTCAACTAAACGTTTTTTTATATCAGTATAACTAATCAAACTGTCTGGTGGCCAATGCATTTCCTCCATTGTAAGAGCATCTTCCAGCAACCTAATTACATGAATTGCTTTTTCTCTTTATGACCACCCATATGCGGCTACTTCAAAGTCTTTCAGAAACACTTCGATCGATTGAAACCTTTAGTTAGGTCGCTGATCATAAAAGGGCCTGACACATATACTGTATGTGCATGTGCGTGTGTATATGCGTGTGTGTATGTGTGTGTGAGAGTTTCTGTTTCTGTATTGGTTTACGGTTGATCAGGATTGAATCTTTTTCATTATATTTAAATATATATCAATATAACTTTAAGCAAATAAAATCGTTGGATTGAGATTACCTTAAAAAATACAAGAAATATGCTTATTACAACTAATTCATGTAAGAGATCGATTTTAGATAGCAATATCGATTTACACTCTGAAATATTGTTTTATATTTTTCCTTTCCCATTAAATATATATTATGAAAAAAGAAAGAGAAAAAAAAAACATACTAACTACACAATTTTCCCTAATTTTCTTTTTCAGTCCTTAGTCATTGCGGAATCCTACTCCTTTGCTGCTGTCATGATAAGACTATGTAAATGAAATAAGGTGTTTCGAAAGTTCCCATGATATCATTAATGGTAACAACCAAAAGGGAATTTTAGAATATATGACTTTTTTAATGTCAAATTTCAATGAAGGTTTCATGGCATAATTAATCTATGAAAGAAGCATCATGATTTCTAAATAAATCCCGGGAAATAAATTGCCCCATTTCCTGAATAGTATTGCTCTTCTAGAACGATATAGGTGCAATAGCAAAACTATTCTTTCTGTATATTATAGGATATGAGAAATTAGCTATAGTGTAGTATAGTAAATGTTTCAGCTTATATCCTTATGCCATGTCCTTGTTCTTCTCCTAAGTTAACATCATCTTATATACCTTTTTAAAACTGTACATTTTGATATGTGCAATTAATGAAAGGATTCGGTTAATGCTTCTCTAAGAGGGATGCAAATATTGTTAAAAATCAAATCATTGTAAACAAATAAACTAATATTTTTGGGCATGTTCTTTGCACTCCCCAAGAGAGATTAGTTCACAAAAGTTCAGTTGGTCTCCACAAGCCACCAGAAGACTTGGCAGACACAGGTCTACAAGGTTGAGGACTATGGAGAGCGAAGTAGGAGATGATTTAAATGCTCCAAATAGAGACGACTGCTGAAATCATCAGAGTACATTCACTCCAATAGGTGAGGAAGAAATGATGAATACTCCTAATGCAACATGATTCAACTATGAATGACCAAATCAGTATTTTATAGAGAATGTTTAAAGATCTAAAGATTAATGATAAAGAACACACCATGCCAATAATCCCCCTGTTGATGATTATGGAGAATTTTGTAATGATTCAAAGTGAAGATTATTTACGTCCATTGAGTCTTGATTATGTTGAAATTTTTGCTGGAGATTATTTGGAAATATATGAATGGGCAGCTAACAGGCCACCACTAATATGTTTAATGGAAACCCAGTGAAACAAATACTAAATCATTATAAAACTCAGTTGTCTGTTAAATCCCTTTTACTGACCATGAATAATGAACTTTTCATATAAAAAGGGAAACCCCATAAAACATTTCCTCCTATTCAAGAGGTATTCATTTTCATTGGCAACAAAATTTCACAGACAAGTGATACTCTCCTGAGTATTTTTTTATAGTTTTTTTTTCTTTTAAATAATATTAATAAAAGCTATGGAGTTCTCTGTCTCTAAGTGGCTTTAAGTTGATAAAACTGAAACAATTTTTATATAAATTAAATATCATAATTTTGAAACGGTAGATAAGATTTTGAGTTAAATACATGCGTTTTGCGAAGTCTGTGGAGAGAGAGAGAGAGAGAGAGAGAGAGAGAGAGAGAGAGAGAGAGAGAGAGAGAGAGAGAGAGAGAGAGAGAGAGAGAGAGAGAGACAGAGAGAGAGAGAGAGAGAGAGAGTAAAACAATATCCTTTTGCATCTAAACTTTTATTGGGGTCTCCTTGCTGAGTCAGAGGGAGAAGGTAATTTTGTTTGTGTATATGCCATGTGTTTAAGACTAATTTTGATAATTTAGTTTTAATGCTTATATATCTAAACTTACAATTGATACAAAGTCTTCCATTTCGAAATAAATGCCTAACTCCATGCATTGTAACATATTGGAATTCCTTATTTTTCTTTTTTTAAATCAAGAATTTGATACAAACGTATAATGAATTTGCATATTTATTTGAACCTTGAATGGAATTTATATAATGTTTTTTTTTTTTTTTTTCGTTACTGGATGCTGTTATTGTGATGTTTGTTTCCTTTGAATACAGAGGAGAATTGCAATTCCTTTTATGATCCGCCCACGAGCCACCCACGCAAACGAATAGCTGAAATCTCACATAAAGATGCTTTTTTTGGCAATTGTCGATATCCTAAAGATGCTCAGACACACCAATAATAATACTTTGATGGTAGATATTAAAGTTCAAGGAAGATGCCTCACTGGAGAAGAAAAGAATCTTGACCAAGGAGAATAGGTGCTTATGGTTCTGGAGACATTCAATCAACTAAATTTTCTTTTCAAATTCATTTTAACACACATTAGATACAAAGTCACATTAATGTAATATAGTTTCACTTTTTAAACTATTCTAAATGTTTTTTTTTTTTTTTTTTTTTTTTTTTTTTTTTTTGACAAATTAAGGTGTTAATAGATTAGAAGTGTGTATTTTCTTGTCTGTAACTATAGACTAACGTTACTGAAGTAGATATAGGACACCCTTTTCTACATAAATGATTTATGAATATTATCTCTATTTCAATACATTTTTCATATTTTCACAATGAGAAGTAAATAAATATTCACTTTTCCTACTATACCTCAAATAATTTTTTTTTTCCATATCAATATCAAAATATAATGATATTCAATCTACAGCAGAAGTCTTCTTCTTCCCCACCTTTATCCCTACATTAAAGGGTTGGTTGCCTGATGCACCCTCCCCAATGCCTTCGATCAAAGGCATCCCCTTAGCCAAACCTCTTCTCTCTATATCGTCGTTTACCTTAACAAGCCATCTAATTATCTACCTCCCTCTTGATCTTCTCCCCCTTACAGGTTCCTCCAAAGCCCTCCTCACTCCCTCACCACCATCCATGTTTAACATGTGCCAACACTATCTCAGTCGTGACACTCTTATCATTTCTGTAATCTTCATTACACTAGTCATTCTTGTTATTTCACCATTTTCTCTTCTTTCATACCGTGATATTGCCATAATCTACCTTGGCATCCTCATCTCTGTTCTCTCAAGCTTTTCTTCAACTTTTCATCTTATTTATAGCCCACGTTACTAATCTATACATTAACACTGGTCTTATTACCTTAATTGGCGTTTTCCTATCACATACCATTCCTGCTACCTCCCTTCACTTTCCCCTTGCTTCTTTTATCATATTCTTAACTTCAGCCTCGCTTCCTTCCTCCTGCTTTATAGTAGATATAGGTATCTAAATTGTTCTACCTCTACTTTCATGCATGGCTATCATGTCCCTACCTTCCTTACTTTTAACCATGGCTTCAGTCTTACCCATAGCTACCCTTAAACAACCTCTATCCAAAAGCTCTCCCCACTCTAACTCCATTTTTTTGTCATTTTACTTCATTTTCAGAAGCAATCACTAAATCATCTGCATATCGCAACTCTTAAAAAAAAAGAAAAAAAAAAAGAAAAGAAAAACCACGTAAGAACGGGCTTGATACTTAAGACTTCCGTTTCTCCAGCATCTGTGATTACTTTTGTCCTTTTTCTTTTGTAAATCATCTCTACCATTCTAGCCAGCTTCTCTGGGATTTTCGTCTTCCTCAAGCACCAAAAAATCCCTACTATTGGTAGCCCGGTCATAAGCTGCCAAGGATTTGAACTTTTTCGTAGGATCTTTTTTCTCATCTTAATCTTGTCCTAAAAAACGAAAATAGATTTTCTCTCAACCTGATTAAAAATGATAAAGTTACTTTTCAAAAGGGTTATGATTTACCGAAATTATCAAATTCAAATTAATTGAACCAAAACTCACAGTAAACATATGAATCAATACACATAGGGTTGAAATTATTATAGCCTCAGGTAGAGATACCTGGAAACAAATATAAGAATAGAAAAGTGAATATCTATCAAAGAGGATATAAAAAAAACAAAATCATATAAAATTTCTTCTAAAATAAAAAAAAATCGAACGGAAATCAACGAGGATCTAAATAAGTGACAGCCATGTATCATTCATAAGTAGAACTCATTCATGTGGATGTAGCGTTTGATGTCTTAATCATTCCCGGGTCTTCCAATTAAACTCAATTACTTCGGTCCGTCCTATTGGCAAAATCCACGGAATGCAGATTTCGGAAAGCCTCTCTTTGCACTCTATCACTAAAGCACCGCTCATT
>NC_090760.1:51044672-51049672 GCF_036898095.1 Palaemon carinicauda | reverse complement strand
TGATGTATGGATCGGAGTCGTGGGGAATGAAAGTGATGGAGAGACAGAAATTGAATGTGTTTGAGATGAAGTGTCTGAGGAGTATGGCTGGTGTATCTCGAGTAGATAGGGTTAGGAACGAAGTGGTGAGGGAGAGAACGGGTATAAGAAATGAGTTAGCGGCTAGAGTGGATATGAATGTGTTGAGGTGGTTTGGCCATGTTGAGAGAATGGAAAATGGTTGTCTGCTAAAGAAGGTGATGAATGCAAGAGTTGATGGGAGAAGTACAAGAGGAAGGCCAAGGTTTGGGTGGATGGATGGTGTGAAGAAAGCTCTGGGTGATAGGAGGATAGATGTGAGAGAGGCAAGAGAGCGTGCTAGAAATAGGAATGAATGGCGAGCGATTGTGACGCAGTTCCAGTAGGCCCTGCTGCTTCCGCCGGGGCCTTAGATGACCGCGGAGGTAGCAGCAGTAGGGGAGTCAGCATTATGAAGCTTCATCTGTGGTGGAAATGTGGGAGGTTGGGCTGTGGCACCCTAGCAGTACCAGCTGAACTCGGTTGGGTCCCTGATTAGGCTGAAGGAACATAGAGAGTAGAGGTCCCCTTTTTGTTTTGTTTCATTTTTGGTGTCGGCTACCCCCCAAAATTGGGGGAAGTGCCTTGGTATATAGATAGAGATGTTGTTAATGGTACCAGTGACCTGGGTGTGTCCTTGTATGTTTCTGCTATACAAAGGTAAGAGAGAAGTGAGTGAGGCTTGCTTGAGAGTACACTCGGGCACACTGTCCTATCTTATATCTCCTTCCTCTTCCTCTTGTTTTGTTTATGCTTTTAATGTTTTTAAAGTGATATTTATTTAAATACTGTTGCTCATCTTGAAATATTCTATTTTTCCGTGTTCCCTTTCCTCACTGAGCTAATTTCCCTGTTGGAGCCCCTGGGCTTATAGAATCATGCTTTTCCAACAAGGGTTGTAGATTTTGCAAGTAATAATAATAATAATAATAATAATAATAATAATAATAATAATAATAATAATAATAATAATAATAATAATCATCATCATTAGTTTATTGCGATTGGTTTGAAAAGTATAGGGTAGAGTGGTAATTAATAGGCACTTAAGAAGTGTACGGTGGTTTTATATGAGGTAAACGATTTCTGGATCATATTCTAATAGATATGTAGATATACGAGAAATGTTTAGCAGAGGGTAAGTAGGTGTATAACGTTTATGTATATGGAGAAAGCTTATGGTAGAGCTGATAGGGGAGTGATGTGAAATATGATGAGGTTATGTGGAATTAGTGGAACGTTTTGCGAGTACTGAAGAATTTAGACATAGGCAATAAAGATGTGTTTGGATAGGAAGTTAAGGGAGTGGGTGGTTTCTAGTCAAAGAGGTTTTAAGACAGTGATATATAAATTCACCGGGGTTGTTCAATTTGTTTCTTGGTGGAGTTTAGCAAGAGGTGAATGCTCGAGTGTTTGGTCAATAATTGAAACTGATAGATGAGAGTGATCATGAGTGGCAGGTGAATCAATTGTTGTTTGCAGATGGTACTGTATTCGTTGTACACTCAGAGAAGACGAAAGATCGATTAATAATAGAGTTTGGGAAGGTGTGTGAGAGAAGGAATTTTAAGTTCATTTGGGTAAGAGTAAGGTTTGAAGATGATTGACAAAAGACGATGGTACTAGGTTGATTATCATGTTGAAATGTTAAATGGAGATTTAATTGGGGAAGTAGAACAGTTTAAGTACCTGGGGTCTGTTGTTGCTGCAAATGGTGGAGTTGATGCACATGTATGTCAGAGAGGGAAAGAAGAATGTAAAATGCTGGAAGAAGTCAAGGGAGTGATAAGGAATCAAGGGTTAAGGGTGAACGTAAACAGAGTTCTGTATAAGAAAGTGATTGTAACAACATTCATGTCTGGATCAGAGTTGTTGGGGAATGAAAGTGACGCAGGGACAAGAATGGAGTGTGCTCGAGATGAAGGGTCTGAAGAGTATGGCTGATGTATCTCAAATAGATAGAGTTAAAAGTGAAAGTTAAAACGTGTGTGAGTAGTGAATTACCAGCTAGTGGGGATATGAATGCATTGAAAAGGTTTATTCCAGTAAAGAGAATGGAAAATGGCCGTCTGCTGAATAGGGGGATGAATGCAAAAGTTGATGGGAGAAGTACAAAGGAATGCCAAGGTTTGGGTGGATGGATAGAGTGAAAAACTCTCTAGGAGACAGGAGAATAGTTGATAGAGAGACAAAAGAGCATGCTAGAAATAAAAATGAATGGCAAGCAATTGTGACACAATACCGATGGGCCCTGCTGCTTCCTCTGGTTACCTTCGTGACCACTGAAGTAGCAGACGTAGGGAATTTAGTACAAGAAGGCTCATTTGTGGTGGACAATGGGGGAAAGTGAGCTGGGTCACCCTAGCAGTACTAAAAAAAACTTAGCTGAATCCCTAATCAGACAATGGGGAATTAAGAAAAGAAGAACCCCTTCTTGTTTCTTGTCCATGTCAGCTACACCCAAAATATGAGGAAGAGCCTGATTATATATATATATATATATATATATATATATATATATATATATATATATATATATATATATATATATATATATATAAACACACACACACACACACACACACATATATATATATATATATATATATATATATATATATATATATATATATATATATATATATATATATATATATATATATATATATATATATATATATATATATATATATATATATATATGTTTGTATATATATTATATTATTGTATGATTATGGTTACCAGGTCTGGGCACCAAAAATATATTATAGGATGATGGCTCCCGGGTCTGAGTACCAAAGATATATTATACTATTGCTCGTGAGTGGGAACCAAACATATAATATAATATACACTACGACAGGCAAGTTAATCAACCTCTCCAATTCCAAACACTAAAAATGGTGCTCTTTAAAATATTAATACACAAACTCTGAGAGAATGAAATAACTCCCAGACTGAAATATATAAAACACTGAATATCCAAAGGTGTCTTAAGTACACTCAAAACTGAGTAATTATTATTATGAATAAACTTACTACAGTTCATTCACATGATTCGAACAAATACTATTCTAAACAATGGTTATCTTAATAATACACTATTAACCAAAATGAATATATTGTATATAGATTACAATACTTTGTAAGAATTTACGTGAAAAAAAAGTCTCTCGAAATATTATTTCGAGAGAACAAAATGTAGAATTAGACAGAAAGGTTATGATCAGAAAATCATATAATTACTCGACTTTGAATGTTAAATTTGAATAAAACTTAGACTAAGACAAAAAAAAAAAAAATACTTATGAAAACTAAATAATCAATTGTTTCACTTGAAATTAAGTCTGCATACAATATTTAAGTTTGATAGTTTATTGGAATAGATAACTAGATCACAATACATATACCTAACACCTTCCTGCAGGGTCAGTCACAAAACCTTTGTACAATGCGCACACTCATCCTAATACAATAAATTCAAGATCACTGTTTCCACTTATATATCTTTTAAACATATGATTTGCCTAGTGGCACAGAGTCATGTTATAGGTACTCAGAGGGAGAGAGAGGGAGTTTTTAGCTTCACAAGATGGTTGCTTCTCTAATGCTACTATGCAGCCCTGTGGGTTGCTTATATGAGAATTAGCTACTTCCAGAATATTCAAAATAGTTTGGGGAGATTGGGGGGTTTTCCTAAAGCATCATAGTTACCAAGTATTGCTCTCTCTCGAATGTGTACTCACGCAACAGCAGACGGCTCTCTCAGTCAGATATCTCCGCCCACCCTTTGTCTGCAAAATAAAAATAGATAACATCCTATCACTAGCTTTTTTGGGAAAACTCCAAAGCAATTGGTACAAAAAACAATTACGTATATTCTTTCAAACATGATGCAATACCTCACAGAAATACAGAAGAACATTGCATGAGCCCCTGTTCATATTTCATATGGTCACATAACACTCTCAAACAGGGTTACCTAAGACTTTATAACAAAAAATATGAGAAATAAAAAGTTAACTCTTGAAAATAGCATAATTTAACAAATACTAACTTGAATATAGAAAACAATGAAATTAATGAAAAAGGTCTTACATAATTTACATAATATACTTGAATCTCCACAAGAGGTACTTATTTCATGGGCTGGCTAATCATCTCTTCAATGCATAAAGGAAATATATAAACAAAATCATTATTATGCTTCTGTATTCATTATACACTAGACCAGCTTTGTAAGAATATATATATATATATATATATATATATATATATATATATATATATATATATATATATATATATATATATATATATATATATATATATGTATATATATATATATATATATATATATATATATATATATATATATATATATATATATATATATATATATATATATATATATATATATATATATACAGTGGTACCTCTACATACAGATTTAATCTGTTCCACAGACGACTTCGTATGTAGAAAATGTTCGGATGTCGAAACAAATTTTCCCATAAGAATACATTGAAATAGAATTAATCCGTGGTTGAGCCCAAAAACCTTTGATAAATACTTAATAAGTTACTACACATAATTACACATGACAATATGCACAATAATTAGATAATAGACATGTAAAAAACAATAATTATCAAAAAATGATATATAAGAAACGGGTTTTTAGCTTCACTTTACCTTAAAAAATCCACCGCAGGTGTTGTTGGTCTTGCTACGCAGAGAGGAGACGGACAGGCGGCGAGGAGGTAGAGAGGTTGACTACGATAAATGTACACTACCGTAACTTATTCTAACTTACACTAAGTGAACTTTAACCTAACTTAGCTTATTTATTTTTTTTATTTTCATATTTCATATTTTTTTCTATATTTTCTTTTTTCTCTTTTATGATAAATCTTAATCACTTTCACTCTCTCCTCTTAAAA